>NC_056739.1:1469561426-1469604562 GCF_019279795.1 Protopterus annectens
ATATATATATATATATATATATATATATATATATATATATATATATATATATATATATGCATATATGTTTGTGTGTATATATGTGTATATGTGTATGTATGTGTGTGTGTGTATATATATATATATATATATATATATATATATATATATGTAATATATAAAATCTCATACAGTCAGTGTGACATCTACACGGCTACTAATCTCGGAAAAATGACCTGTGAATTGCAAGTCTCCAATAAAGGTTTAAAATTTGCTGAGTCTCTAAAATAAAGTAGTGATTTTTAGATTTAGGTCTGCTCTCAATAGAAGTGAAATGTGCCTCTTATCTCCACACCTTCCATATCAAGTAAAACTGTTAAGGCATCACCGCAACCACAATAATGGCAATACGATCAAGTTCCATGAATATTTCAGTGCCCGCAAAGAGTTTTTAATTTAAGTGTCCTCTTGTGGCTTGATTCTATTGCTTATGTAATTTTTTTTCCTGAAGATTCATTTTGTTTACCTTGACTTTGTGTTCATTCTCTCTTCCTAATCACCACTTCATCTCAGACTAAGCAGTCAACATCATCTTGAACCACCACTAAAGGTGAGGCAGATATTTTTGGCGTTCTCTGTCATTTTCTTTCTGAAAGCCTAGAAAAAATATTTACCATTGGCTTTCGATGTTCCCCACAAAACAATTGGGTCTTGGGTGGCTCGCGCACTCTTGTTTCAGCCATAGAAACTTCAGTAATTGTTTTTGCCTATAGAACTTCACTGTGAAACTTTTATTTTTTAATATTTGGTTTTTTGTTTGTATTTTTACTCTCCACTGCTTGAGGAGAGTTGTCCTTCTTGCCAAGCAACCCATTTATTCTCTATCTGTGAGGTGAGAGCTGGTAACTCATTCGTTCCCCCTGAAGGGTGACGGCCAGCACAGGATACCGTCATCGAGGCAGTTGTCAGGGAGTCTCTTGTGTCCTATTCCCTGATTCTGTCAGTCGGGCATGGCTCACAATATTATCCTCCATATATTTGCACCACAGCTGCGCATGCCATGCTCCAAATATGGCATGCGCTGCTAGACTGGTATGTCTGTAGTCATGTAGTGAATGCTACTTGCTGTGCTCCTTTTGTATAAGATTATAGGAATTTACTATGTTAATGGCCCTAGGGCCATTACAAGTCTTGCAATTTATACCTTTATTTCCACAATCTGCACCTTTTGGCCCTGTCTGAGAGGGGCACAAGTGGAACTCCTGGGATGAATTTATGGTTGCCCATCCAATCGTCCAGATTGCATTTGAAGAGGGACAATGAGTTGCTCTTTTTGACATGAAGTGGGGCCTGTTCCAAAGGTGTGGTGACCTGCTGGGAGACTAATCTGTCCCTCCAAGTTCTATTAATGACTCATACCAGCTTAAGATCTTACAGTGAGTAACCTGTGTACCATTTGACTTGTGGAAATGCAACATTTCCAGGAAAGGAGGGTCAGAGATTGCCTTGTTTGCAAGGCAGCGATCGCATCTGAATAGTTTGTATGAAACAGAATTAAGTGACAATGATTCAGATGATCCACATATGACAGATACTTGAAGACCTTGAATTTTTCTTGAGGAGCCTTTGTGGTCTGTCCATTTGCTGCAGGTGCTTGGAAAGGTACATACCAATGGGCATTTTACTCAATTATTGGTCTGATGAGGGAAGTGCCCTTATTTGAGAGATGAGCCATATAGAATGCCCTTCTTACCACTGTGGAGACATGGTGATCAAGGGTAAGATTGCCGTCAACCTGTGCGCCCAGGTCTCTGACCACCGACTGCGTCATTGCTATTGATGTGGTAGTTAGCAGGAACATCGCCCTTACTGAAAGGGGTGATGATGGAGTTTAATGCCATGACCTTGGTACCAATCATTTGTTTGTGTAAGACCCTCTTGTAGGATGTTGACATTTGGAGATTCTGTGACCACTCCCAGTTTGCCGTCCTCAGCAAACTTCGTCAGCAACCGGCCTTTAGTTTTTGCTTGTACTTCAGAGGAATAGATTCCAAACAGCTGAGGTCCCAGGACTGATCCCTGTGGAACATCACTGGTTACAGATTTGCTGTTTGGAGATGGATTTCCCTTGTTTTACTATGTGGGTCTTGTCAGTGAGGCAGTTAGTGACCCATCTAACATTATAAGATTTTATACCTAGCTAGGTGAGTTTGTTGATGCCTGAGTGGGGGATAGTGTCAAGCGCCTCTTCTAAATGTAGGTAGGCTGTATCCACATATTACCCCTCGTCCAGGGCCTTGGTGACTGTCTTGAACAGGCATTATCTCCCTTTGAGAAATCCAAACTGAGTAGGGTCAAGTGTTCAGAGATTACATACATCTCAGTTGATAAGGTCCATGATGATTCCCTCCATGACCTTGTATTTAAGGCTAGTCAGGCTAATAGGTCTGTAATTCCCAGTGCCACATTTGTGCAAGGGAATAATGGTGGCCATTTTCCTTAAGTTGGTGCTTGGACTATAATTGAAGAGAGTACCCAATAGTGTTGCTTATTCTTGTTAAAGCTCATGTAGGGCACAGCCTGGGATGTTATCTGGTTCTGTAGATGCAGTGTTTTTAGCCTTGGAGGGCATTTATGACCTGCTGTTTTAGAGAAGCAAGGTTACGAGACAGGTGGTAGGGATGTCATGGGGTACATGTGGCAGGGAAAGTGGTGTGAAGTTTTCACAGAACCTGTCAGCCAACAGGTTAGCTATGCCCACAGGCTCCATATATGTGATATCATTAACTACCAGTTAGCACAAATCTGGGCCTTTCCTTTTAGGTTAGGGATGTAACTAAAGAATGCCATATGGCTCTCTTTAGTTGAGGAATCAAATCTGGATTTATAGTTTGCTTTGCAGGACTTCACAAGAAGACTTATTCACTTGTTTAATATCAGCCTCTGAAAAAATGTCAGCATGATGACTGGCCTAGCTGCCTTCCTTCCCCAAGATGGATGAGCCAGAGTTGTCTGGTAATGCTCACCCCCCCCTCCCCCAGGTTCCTGCAGCACTCCAACTGCTGTTTGAAATTTGGCTCCCTGAAATTGGTCTTAATCCATGTGTATCCCCAACTATAGCCATAGTGTGGACTTCTACTTATATGTATGTTTTGCTAGTAGCTGTGAACCACATTAAAACTGGAATCGGAGTTGAATGATTGTGCTGTGTTTTTGATTGACTGTTCCTTTGGTGCTGGCAGCATCAGTGATGGCTTTTTTGGCATTGAGAATTTGTAGGACATGCGGTGTCAGTGCCAGTGGATTGACCCAGATCATGGTGCTATATTTGGGTGTTGACCATCTGTGTTCAGTGCCTTTGACCCAGCGCCTTCAACATCAGTGTCCCCTGTACTGAGAGCCAGGGTGGGGATTGAGAGTCGACACTGTATGCCAATGACATTGACACCACCAGTTCACTCAGTACTGGGAGTCTGTGTTGTGTGGTGTGGGCATTGATGCAACACTCCACATGGACTGATCAGTTGAGTCTTTGCAGAGATGGTGACCTCTGCCAAGGGTTTGGACTTTCACCACTTCTAAAGCTTTAGCTCATGCATTTTCTTGCTACAGGGCAGGAGAGCTTACAGCTGCTTCAGAAATAAGTGGGGGGTTGATGGTGGTTCCCCTTGGACCATAGTTCTCTATCCGTAAAATGTGGAAAACTAGTACTCTCTTTATAGAAAACTTGCTAATAACTTCAGCTAGGGACCTCGCAGCATAGTCAGCTGTTTCTTCATACTCAAGTTAGCATTGAGTAATGAATTATTAAAATGTTTTGCATTTGATATTTGTTGAAAAGATTCTTTAAGAACCTTTACGAAGTGGAACATTGTGGTACAGGACATTTCTAAGTATCAGAATGAGAAATGTTCCTCAGTGGTATACATTTTGAAAAGTATGCTTCTGCCCCCCCCCCCCCCCCCCCGGTGGGTCCCAGGAGGAAACCCTACAAGAGGAAGTATTTAGACTTCCCTACATCATAATCCCCTCCTGATCCTGAGAATGGGGATGGGGAGGATTCCTTGATGTCCCCTTCTGAAGATCCAAATTTTGGGGAGGTCCTGGAATTGAAGACCAGTGGGGTCTTTGCCCACTGCCCTAATTTTCCCATTGGAGGAAATTTTGTAGGAGGTTTTCCACTCCTCCCTGTCCTGTTGGCTGCTTCCTACAGCTGATGTGATAGTTGCCCTTGTACATGAGGTTTGACAAGAGACCAATGTAGTAGCAGTACTTGCGCATAGGATACTGGACAGAACCTGCTGGCTTACCTAGGACTGGAATAGTGGACTAAGTTTCCAGTGGCAAAATCCTTTGGTTCATTCCACAGCTAAGGAATACAAGGCTGGGACCAATTTGGTAGGTGCATCTGTGTATAGTACCTTCTCTGTGGACACTGAAGTGTCAGCAGACATGATCAGGTTTTCAGCTTGCACTGCAGTGCACTTTGAAGATACTGCCACATGGAGAACTAATAAGAAAGTAGTTCCTAGGTAGCAACCATGTCTACAGTTTCTAACCTGCCTATGTGACTAGCTCCTAATATTATAGCTTGAACAGCTGGGACAGGCATCACCATTTTACCAGCACAACTGACAGTCTGGCACTGTAACTTCTAAGTGTCATTCACCAACTCGTTATTTGAAAGGTAAAAATTGCTTGATCTTGTAGAGAAAACTGGACTCCCGAAAAATAAGCAAGAATGAAAAACAAGCAAGAATGAAAAACACTATTGTTGATATTTCCACGTTTCCGCAAGCATTTCTATGTAATCCTTAAGTTCATAGATAGGTACTAGGCTATTTGGCCCTAGGGCCTATATAAGCCTAGCCAAAAAGGTACCCTGGATTTCGCCACCTAAGAAAATTATTTTCCTGTGCCCCTGTCGAGCAGAGCCACAGAAGTGATTCCCAGAGTGAATTTCCTATCTCCCATCCAGTCATCAAGACTTTTCTTGAGTGCTAAAGAGGAGCTTTGGAACAAACTACCTATTTATATCAAACAGAGTATTGGGATGTCTCTGGGACGGGAATCTATCCCTCCAGCATGTTCTGTTTACTGTTGTGACAAGGTTTAGGTCCTTAGAGCGTGTAGCTCGGAGGGATTGGGATTTCTTTAAGTGGAGCATGTCCAACCGCTCTGGGTTTGACGTAGCTTTGTATGTCAGGCAGAGATCCCTTCTGAATAGGCAATATGCGACTGAGTAAAGCTGGATTTTTTTGAGACAGTCTGCGTAGGGCATCTGTTTGAGGACGGTAATCCTCTTTGTGAGGTATTTCCCATTGTAGATGTCTTGTGAGGTACATACCAAAAGAGGAGCTGTATTTTTATTAATGGGTCTAATGAGTGACGAGTAGAGGGGAACAATGACCTCTCTCTTTCTGGATGAGAAACCTTTTGTGATGGTGTGCCATATAGGATTTCCAGACTACTGTGGTGATGTGATTATCAAAGGAGAAACTACTGTCCACCTGTGTCCCAAAGTCTTTTATCACACTTTGGGTGTTAAGTAGACTACCGCCTATGTGGTAGTTCATGAGTACAGAGTTTTTACCAAAAGGGATGACAGTGCACTTTTTGGCATTGAGCTTGAGGCCATGGCTTTGACACCAGCCATCTGTCTCAGTGAGGTCCTTTTGTAGGATGTCCACATTGTTAGGAGTTTTGATTTATGGCTCCTAGTTTGCAGTCATCCTCAGACTTAGTTAGCCAAAGGCCTTCTGTGTTTGCCTGTACTTCAGAGAAGTAAATGCCAAACAGGAGAGGACCCAGGACTGAACCCTGTGGTACTCCACTTGTCACTGGTCTGAAGTCAGATTTGGAGTCTGCTACTTTCACAGTGTGTATTCTGTCAGTGAGCCAGTTGGCAACCCATCTTGTGACATAAACTCACTAAACTAAGTATAAATCCCGATCTGTAATTCCAGAGTGAAGGATGGTGCGTCAAGCCTTGGTGAGATCTAAATAGGCTGTGTGAACCACCTTACCCTCATCTACGGCTTTGGTGACTGCTTCAAAGTGCATCGGGTTTAGGAGCCATGATCTACCTTTTACAAAACCGAACTGGGCGGGGTCCAGAGTTTGGAGATTACCAATGTCATTGTTTACAAGTTCCATAGCCTTGCAGACTAGGCTTGTCAGGCTAATGGGGCGGTAGTTCCCAGGGTCTGTGGTGGCTCCCCCTTTGTGCATTTGGATGACCATTTCTGTGAGCCATTCAATGGGCACAAAGCCTAAGGTAAGGCTGTGATTGAACATGGTACTTAGTTGGGGTGCCAGTTCATTCTGTAGTTCATGTAGAATGCAGCCTGGGATATTGTCAGGTCCCATGGATGCTGTGCTCTTGGCTTTGGAGAGTGTGGTTTTTACCTGTGCAGCCGTGATTTACAGGAGCTTTGCATTCTTCCGGTGTAGAGATGGGCCCTTTAAGGGGTGAGAGGGGAGTAAAGTTATCACTGAACCTATATGCCAGGATGTTGGCAATATCAGTTGATTTCTGTATTTTTAGTGCCATTGTGCTGTAACTCAGAGCAGATCTGAGTGTTGCCATTGAAATTCTTGACATAGCTATAGAATGCTTTGCAGTTGTCTTTAGAATCAGTGGCAATTTGTTTTTGTAACTAGCTTTGGAGGATTTTATGAGGATCTCAGCTTCTTACTGAGGCTGACCAGGGAGTTGATCCAAGGCGTTGGAATTTATGAATTCCAGAAAACGTTGAGCAAAAGAGTTGGTACATGAGTAGTTTTTCCAGATATGGTGGGGTAGTTGAAATTGCCCATTATTAAGGTGTTAGGTTGTACCCTAATATTTTCCAGTGTATCAAGAAATGAGTAGTGGGAATCCTGGGGCATGGTGGGGGATCTGTAGTAAGCTACAATTTGGATTGCAGTCTTGCCCAGAGTTAGTTGCACTTGGATAATCTCAGATGCATTATGCTGAGTAACCTGGAGGTGTGGATATCCTTAATGAATATGGACATGCCTCCGCTTTTAGTGTTTCGGTCCAGGTTAGGTGGCCGAAAGGTGTGGTATGAATTCTAGCCTGGTAATGCAGGGGTGATCTCTGGAGCCTTGAACCAGGTCTCTGTCACTGCACAGATGTCTGTGTTCTCCATTTTAAGGAGTGGCCTCAAGTGAGTGCATTTTGAAGTTTACACGTCTAGTATTGAGTAGCATTGCCCTCCGATTTTGCTTGCTTGTACCTGTTACTGTGGTGAATTTGTCATTTGAACCTTGCCTAAAAAAGGCACTATAGGGGTGAAAAAAGCCTTAGCCAGTATCCAGAATTCCAAGGGCGACAGGTGCAGGCCATCTCTGGCAAAGCATCGTGGTCTGCTCATGTCGTCCCAGGCAGACAAGATACTGGATCCCCTTAGAATGACACCAGAAGCTTAGCCAATTGTTGAAGTCAATCATTTTGCCCTTGTACTGTGGTGTCATTCTGGGTGATGGCAGGATGCTACTCAGGGCTACGGTCATACCTGCCTGGGCTACAAGATCGGACAGCTCCTCCATGTCTCCATGTAGTCCAGGGAGGTACATCTCTGGTCATTCACACCAGCCTGGACAAGTACAGTCATATTTGTACTTGTTGTGAAGTGACCTGAGTGCATGTATTACGTGGTGGCACCCGACAGGCAGCTGACAGTAGCTTTCTCCTTGTTTAGCCTGGAGAGTGGAATGGCACTGTGCCTGCCTATAGAGTCATCTATGACTAGAGTGTTGGGTATGTTATGCATTATCGGCTGTGGGTGAGTGGCACACTGAGTTTGTGGACTGTGTCATTTGGGTTGTGTTGGGGGGGGTGGAGGTTGCTTGCGTTTCTGCTTTGGAGGTCCCTGTTTCTTGAGCAGATTTTTATTGAGAGCCTCCGCGAATGTAGGTGTGTGTTTTGTGCTTCTATGTGTTTATTTTGGTGGTGTAGGTTTTGAGGGACTATGTGATAAGTTCGGTGCAAGTATTTACCTTCTCCTCTTGACTGTGTAGTCCAGTCTTGGGTGAAGAGAGCTTTGCTTCCAGTTTGGCTATATAAGTGCATCTCTCACAGGTTGTAGTGTTGAGTGGTAGGAGGAGAGGGTTGTCTGTGTACATCAGACAGTTGCTGCATTTTCCCAAGATACCCAGATTCATCAGGTAGACAGGAGAAAACACTAAGTGCCTACCCTTGGACATGCCTGGATAGGTGCTTATTTATTAAGTACTAAAAACTGTTTTCCTCTAGACAGGTGAAAAAAGTTGAGTGCTGTAGTAATTTGTAGCTTATTTATTGCTTATAACGAGTTCTGAACAAGTGCTGAGCTCAAAGAAGCAGATTTGATTGCTAAAACTAAAACTGGCTAGTTCTAGGGGAAAATTCAAAGAGCAGACTTTATGGTGCCGGACGGCGATGCGTGAAGTGTTTTTTGTGTGTAACACTCTTATGATTTGAGTCAACAGTAAGACCTTGTCTTAGATAGATTCACATGCAAGTTGGATACATGGATACAGTTGCTTCCAGAATGGACCCTACCTTCATACTGCCAAGAGGTGGTCAGGAAAGTCAGGAGTTCATAGGTTCATAGGTAGGTACTAGGCTATCTGCCCAAGAGCATTTATAAGCCTAGCCAGAATGTGTTGGCTTTCGCCTCCCTTTTAGATTAGTTTCCTGAGCCTCTGTCTAGCAGGACCATTGAAGTGATCCCAGGGGTAAATTTACGATTTCCCATCAACTCGCCAAGATTTCTCTTGGAGAGTCTGTGGGGGGCTTTGCCTAACATAGATTGGGATTCTATTCCAGAGTGAGGGAAGTCTCTGGGACAGGACTATAGCCCTCTAGCATGTCCTATTTATTGTTGTGCTGAGGTTTAAATCCCTCGAGCATGTGGCTCTAAGAGATTTGGTTTTCTTGAGGTGGAGCATATCCATTAATTCCGGGTTAGACATGGCCTTGTATGTCCGGCAGAGATCACCTCTGAGTAGGCGGTAAGCAACCGAGTAGAGCTAGAGTTTCTGTAGTTGAGCTGCATAGGGCATCTGTTTGAGTCCCATGATCCTCTTGGTGAGTTACTTATGTGGTCTTTCCAGCTGTTGCAGGTGTCGAGTAAGGTACATTCCAAATGGGGCATTGTACTCTATTATGGACCTGATGAGTAGAGGGGCACAGTGACCTCTCTTGATCGAGATGTGAACCCTTTCGTGATTAGGTGGGCTACATAGAAGGATTTTCTAACCACTTTGGCAATGTGATTATCAAAGGAGAGGTTTCCATCTACTTGGGTCCCCCAGATCCCTAATTGCATCTTCCGTACTTAGTGGATTACCACCTATGTGGTAGTTTGTGGGCACTTTGTTTTTCCCAAAGGGGATGACTATGCACTTTTTGGCGTTTAGCTTGAGGCCATGGTTCTGACACCAGGTATTCGTTCGTGAGAGGAGTTCTGCTGCATAATGTTTTAGGACCCAGCAGTAATTCCATGAGGACTTGCCTGGGTGTCTCATTCTGGAGGAAGTTGGGGCTACTGTATCCATCCACTTAGCAGTATGGCACACCATTATGTGTGGCACAGGAGTATGGGAAATCTTATTCAGGGTCTGTGTTTCATAACCACAGTCCCTTTAGGAGAAGCTGTCATTTGTCCTTTTGTCAAAAAATTGTGATAACTGTATTAAAATGTGCATCCCTGTCAGAAGGATGTGGGCATAAGTGATCAGAAGTCTCATAGCAAAAAAAGTGCAATGCAAGAAGTCATAGTCCAGAATGGATTTGTTAAAGGTTCTCTTTGGTTCTAGAGAAACTGAAGAACCTCAGACCAGACCTGATCAAGTCTCAACAGGTTTCACTTCAGAGCTGAAGTTCTAGGCGGCCATGGTGCAGTCTATCCTCCCATATTGTTTGGAGAACTGTGTGTGCTGTTTAGACCCTCAGGATGCCTTCTTGAATATTAATGCAACTAAGGAGTCCAGAAGACTCATGCTTTAAGGTGGGAGCTAGACATTGTTTTGCCACAACCCCTAAATGTTTAGTAAATGTATGTCTGTAGTGTATCCTTAGACTGTCAGACAAAGTAATCCCTTATTTGTATGACTCTTAGCTGCCCCCGTTCTAGAGTAGTTAACTCGGGCAAGGGAGTCTATTCTGATGATGTTTGTGTTTCACTGTTGCAGTCATCACTTGTGGGTTATCCCTGCTGGGTAGCCTTCATTTGGCCTCAATACCAGAGTCCAGCTTTTCCCCTGCAACAGCTGCTGTTGTCTATGGACTGATGTGTCATTAGTGGTGTAAAGGAGAGGAGCCAGCTCCATTACGTCAGTCTTACTTGCCGTGGAGCCCGAAGCAAAAGCAGTTTGCATGTGTGCCGGTCTCTCATTGCCAGAGTGGAAGTTGAATCTGAAAATATCTAAAGCCAAGTACCCTGTTGGGGATCTTTTTCTTGCAGTAAGCAATGTCTGAAAATTGTCTCCGCTGTGGAAAACAAATACCACACCGAGACTTCCATACCTTGTGCATTACTTGTCTAGGCCCAGACCACGATGTCCCCCGTTGTCGATTCTGCGCACTTTTCAATTCAAGGACTATTTGCTATAGAGCTGAACTTATAGCCAGGTATTTCAGCAGTAGTTCCTCGTATTAAGAAATGGCATCCGTCAGTCAACAGTCTGTGGATATTCCCAAAAAACGAAAAGATAAAGGGACAGACCACACAGACATAAGCCTTTTAGATGACCCAGAAGCTAGTCGGCAGTTCTCAGGAATTCAGTGAGGTGCATTCGCAGCCCCCGATGCCCGACTGTTTTCCTTCGCAGGCCTCTACTGAAACCCTTTTTGGAGTCCGGTATGCCAACGGGGAATGCTTCATCATCTGATCCCTCTGTTGTCTCCGCTTCGGTTGCTTCCGGAGCCGCTGCTCAGACACCGGCTTCTGAGGAGGTTCTTCGCACAACTGATTCAAGGCAAAAACGGATGTCTTCATCTCAGACTACCACATCCCAACGACAAATGGATTTACTAAGGTCTAAAAGCAAGACCACCCCAAAGAAAATGGTTTTTAGTCGCCATCTTACTCTGCCTCCAGCACCTCAGACACAGTTACTGAAAATGGCGGAGGACCTCATCACTTTCATTAGGGGTAGCCATACCACTCCTTCTAAAAGAGTAAGGGATACTTCCCCTGAAGTTCACACAGAACTGGATTCTGAAATTTCAGGCTACCTTGATTCAGATGAGGAACAACCTCTCACCTCCTTTGAGGATTCTGATGCAGAGGAATCCATTTCTTCTGCCTCCTTTCCTGAGGGTCTTTCATTTGGGAAATCCTTGCACACACTCAGCATTTCCACTGGGAAGCCCAGGATTATCCTCCTTCTAAGAAAAGACCAAGTTCCTAGATATTCCTCAGCACAGACCCCTGGCTATCCCTCCTATTCTGGATGTGGTGGATGATATTTTCAGTGAATCTAGCCTCACCCCTGATGTCCTACCCCCTGCTCCTAGAAAACCGGACAAGTACTACAGGGTGCCTGATTACATAAGTGCTTGTTTAAAAACACTGCAGCAGACCCAGAGGTCATCACACAGGGGCTCAAAGGGGCCAAGGCTATTTCATCTAAAAACCCAGTTCCCTCTGACAAGGACTCACGAGCTCTAGACAGATGGGGTAAGAAAGTGTACACCTCCACAACCTTGGCTATTGCTGCTCTTAACTGCAAGTTCTGTATGCTAAAATATCAACAGCACACCTTGGAACGTATGAAACAAAAATGTAATCTTTACCCGACACTAATACTTCCAGAGAGTTAGCAGATCTTCTGCACTCTACTTCTCAAGTAGCTAAACACTCCCTGCACTGCTAATTTGATGCCCTGGAAGCCTCAGATAGGGGTGCTGTGGCAGGTTCAGTCATTAGGAGGCATGCATGGCTAAAAGAACAGTCACTGGCCTGATCATGTGAAATCAAAACTACTTGATACCCCCCTGGATAAAGACCACTTGTTTGGATCAAAAGCAGTGGTGGTCATCAAAAAGATGGAGATAAACCTAATCTATGCAAACAGTAAAAGACTTCCTCCAAGTTCAACCTCCCAGATTCAGCAGAAACTTTCCCTCTAAGCACTGGTCTTTCCCAGCCCCCAGTAGTCAGGTTCAAGGGAGGCCTCACAGGGCAGACCAGTTAGACCACAAAACCAAGGCCAGCAAAGAACTAAGCAGTGGCCCTCCACCACTCCCACAGCAGGGAGTTCAAAGTCCACTCACTACTCTAAGAACATGCAATGACTTCCACTCCCCTTCCCATCCGAGGTTAGACAGAAGGCTATCCCTTTGCAAACAAAATTGGCTGCCTGTAACAAAGGACCAGTGGGTATTAAAAATAATTTTTCAGGGCTACAAATTTACATTCCAGCAAGTCCCAACCTTAATGGGTTACCCAAATCTACCTCCAAATCAGTGGGCAGAAGCATTAAAACAAGTGCACATACTCCATGCTCAAGGGGCAATGGAGCCTGTGCCACAGGATCAAGCAGGAAAAGGTTTTACTCCAAACTGTTCCTAGTGCCATGAAAAGAAGGCACTCGGCGACTCATCCTCTACTTCTCCACTCCTAACACCTTCCTAGAGATCCCAAAATGCTAACTCTTAAAAAACTTTTACCTATGCTAGGCAAAAATGCATGGCTAGCCACTCTAGACCTAAAGGATGCCTACCTTCATATATGGGGAGTCCTGCAGAAATGGCCTACGTCAGTCCAGTGCAGGTTCACACCACTTTGTTCTCTGTGCCACCCTTTGGCTTATCTACGACTCCCAGGGCCTTCACAAAATGCCTGGCCCCAGTTGTTCCCTTTTGCAGACAGCAAAACATCCAGATTTACCCTTATCTGGATGACTGCCTAATCCAAGCAGACAACAAAGAGAAGTTACTACAGGACCTGCTGTTTGTACAAACAACCCTAATCTCCCTAGGGTTCACTATCAACAGGAAAAAGTCAACCCTAAACCCCTCCAGGCAGATCACCTTCTTGGGCGCACTCCTGGACACGGCCTCCCAAACAGCCTTCCTCTCACCAGAAAAACAATGCTTTCTGCCAAATTACTTCTCCCAGTTAGCTCTCAGAAAAAAACTCACAGCAATGAAAATTGTGCAAGCACTGGGTTACATGTCATCCTGCATTCTGATGATTCCCCTGTCCAGGCTGCACATGAGAACTCCAGTGGTACCTAAAGAACCTTTTGGTGTCAATGCTCTCAGTCTGTGGAGACCATTCTCCCCCTAATTCCATGCACAAACAAGGAATGTGTTTCTATGGTGGGCAGAGGCCTGCACTCAGTCTGGCCTTGTGGTAGGTAGGTAGGTGAAGGGAAGGCCCTTGTTCTATCACCACAGAAGCCTCAGACCTAGTGTGGGGCACTCATTTAGATACTCTGTGCACCCAAGGCTCTTGAGATCTCAGAATTTTGATTGGCACATCAACTTAAAGGAAATTATGGCAATTCACAAGACTGTCACATCTTCCAAGACCGCCTAAAACTAGGTGTCCTCATAAAAAGACAATACCACAGTCGTGTGGTATAACAAGCAGGGGGGGGACACACCTACCCCTTCTCCACTGACTAGCCAGGAGCCTCTGGCAGACTGCCTCCTCCATGGGCCTACACCTGATAGCCCAGTACATCCCAGGAGTAAACACCCTGGCAGACCATCTAAGCAGAAACTACTTAGACCCCCATGAGTGGAAACTCCAAAAGGGGACCTTCCTCCAAATCACCCAGGCCTGGGGGACACCAGAGGTGGACGTCTTTGCCTCACAACTTAACAATTAGCTATTTCTAAATGGATATCTCGCTGCATACAATTCTGCTGCACTTCATGGAAAAGCTCCTCCTAAATCTATCCGATCACATTCCACTAGGGCAGCCTCTACTTCCACTGCCTTCCTTAGAGGAGTACCCACTAGGGACATTCTTGAAGCTGCCACTTGGACCTCAGTCCACACCTTCACCGAACACTGCCACCTGTCTTTGTTCTCCAGGGCTCAGGCAGGCTTTGCCTCTGAGCTAGCATGCCTTGCAGGACTGCAGTCTTAGGAATTTCATACTTCCATCCTCCCCTTCCTCAGCTTTCGGAATCCTCCCACAAGTGATGACTGCAGCAGTGAAACATGAAGAACACAGTACAGTGTACACTTACCATAAATGTAGATGTTAGTGTGTTCACTGTAGTGTGTTCACTGTTGCAGTCTTATTTTCCCTACCATCTTCCCCCTTAATGTTATCCTTTTTGGAGATTAACTCATTCTTGTGGCCTTTGGCCACCAGCAGCTCCTTAAAATGTTTCCTTAAAGGGGGTCCGACAGGTTAGGGCAAGAAAAACTGATGTAATGGTGCCAGCTGCTCTCCTTTATAACACTGACGACCTGATGTCAGTCCATAGGCGACAGCAGCTGGCGCAGGGGAAAAGTTTGACTCTGGTATTCAGGCCGACTGAGGGCTACCCAGCAGGGATAACCCACAAGTGATGACTGCAACATTGAATGCACTCAAAACATCTACATTTATGGCAAGTGTACACAACTGTACTTTCTAGTCCCTGGGAGTTCACTGAACACTTGGTCATAGATGGAGCTGTTGTGAGTACGAACATTAATTAGGTGCCCCTTGGACAAACTTGCACAGCCAGTTTCCCGTAGGACAGGATAGTGGCATCAGTTAGAAGTTCATCTTTACATCCAGGCAGTAACTGAAGCTCTTTCTCAAAATCCATGAATTTAATGACAGTGACAACCTGTTATGTTTCTCATTGCAGGGTAGCATTTAAGGGGATTGCAGTGGAACCTTTAAAGTTCAGGGTCTTTCTGTTTGGAACAGATCTGGTGCAAACAGGTTAGAATGTGTGTGTGATGTGAGCTTTCTTGTGAATGCATAAACCCAGTTGGGCTCTGAGCGTTCCCTACACCTTTCCGAATGTCCCAATGGCACATTCACCATGGATGCATCTGTCCAAGATTGGAGGGAGGTTCTGTTTTGGGCAGACAGCCCAAGGGGCTTGGTCCTAGAATGAGACTTATCCGCACATTAGAGTTTTGGAGGAGACAGGGCAGTGGGGATTAATCCATATTCCTGTGTCAAGAGGCCATATGATTGCTGGAGTATATACTGTCTTGTCTTACTACTTTCTCATAGCAATCCACATAGCCAGTTATGTTAGTTCTGTGGTGGGCAGTCTCGGCAGCTGTCTGACACAGCATAGGTGGTCTGTAAATCTTGAGTGGTGAAGCCATCTTCCGGCACTGCAGCTATCCTTGCTATGACACGTTTTCCTCTCTAACGAACACCCAAGTGCATCAACGTTTTTTTACCCTCTCCTTCCACAGGGACAAATATCCAGGGATGTTCTAGTTTAAGAATGGGCTGATGGGTCATCTTTCTTTTCCCCTATTTTTCTTTATCCAAAAGTCTTTGAAGAAATGCATTCATACTAAGGCAAAACAACTTTCTCTGCCTGTTGTGATCTTGTTAAAGCCAGTCTGTCTGTTGCCGTTTGTTTCCTGTTACACCCACCTGACAATTCTCATCCAGATCTTCTCCCCCTTCATTTAATTGCATAGTTGCTCCAGTTCTTTTAGTGCCCAAGGACATTGCTTTAACCTGTCTTGATTGGGGCAAATAGTGACTTCTTCCCAGAAACCTTCCACTAGACTAATGCACAAAGTAAATGGGTAACATTTCCTTTATGGGCGACTTAAGTCTTGATCCCTTTTTCTGCTGCATTGTCTGCAGTCTTAGAATGTTTCACACATTTTTGGTAAAGTATTTCTGAAAGGAGTATCTGTTAACCAAGGAATGATTTTTGCATAGCATCCACATCAGTGAAAGCATTTTTGAGGGTTTTTATTTTTCTTTTGCGGCAAGTCTAAAATAATTGTTGCCCCAATGGGATCTTAATTTTTAATGCTGAGAAATTGTCGACTTTTCAACCAGCATCTAAAGTAGAATTAAGTTTTTGGCATGAAAATTTTAATCTTTATGGTAGCAGTCCCTTTTGCTAGAAGATTTGAAGTTGCATGCCTTGTCTTCTAAGTCTTGCAGGACAATATCTGGACTAAGCAGAAAGAAGTAGTCATTGAAGCAAATTTAAATAGTCAAGTTGATGTACTTGCATTTTCCCCAGTTTTCTAAGAGTGTATTGCATTGTCTAGATGCTCACCATTTGTTCTTTCATTTGGACAGAACCAAAGGTATTAGAAATGAGTACCAGGTTTTTGTCCCATGATCCATCAACAAAAGTAAGAAATCTGCCTGTTCTATATTATGTTGCTGTGACATGTCTAAAGACTTTTCAACTAAACCCAAGAGACATTTGATAAGAGCAGTAGCTAGTAAGGCCTTTCCAGAAATGTTTCAGGTGACTGCATTTGTGCTGCTGTGACATGATTCTTTGCATGCATTTACAAGGTAGTGTAACGTTGTGTTATCTACGTCTGTCTGCCTGTAGGTCAGCTGTCATCAGAAGCACCCAGTCTTGATGGCACCCTGGAGGATGAACTAGGGACTCTATCCTAATGTTGAAGCAGAAAAACTCCTTTGCAAGATACAAAAATGTGTATACTTACCTTAAAAATAAATATCTTCATATGAATCACTGCTGCAGTGGACTAAGCCATATGGGTTATATCCTGTTAAGGATATAACAGTCATCTAGCTTCCAAAGCTTCAGGGCACCTTTCACACACCCAAACCAGTAGTCAACTGTAGGTGAGCTGACTTGTTCAGGTTTGGGCACCAAACCCTTTTGAGGTTTTCTGTCTCCTAAGAGTCTGATCTGTGGGCTTTTTAGGATCAACTGTTTGTCTCTGTTCCATTGCTGGTTAGGTAGGTTCCCTTCAAGTAAATAACCTTCTGCTTAACTAGATTTGGTCATCCAAATATTTTTCTCTGAAGTATTAATTCTGAAGCTGGGAAAGTATTTTTAATTGTTAAACAACTTAATTTGTTTTAAATGGAAGTGTTGCTTTTTACTTTTGAGATAAAAAGTTGCTAAAACTGAATTTTAAACTACATTTTCTTTGTGGAAAGTTTACATGAATCCTGGCATCTTTTCCAGCTTAAGCTGGTTTTTCATCCTTTTAGACAAAGTAGTAAATTGCTCTACCTTTGCTACCATAGCAGGCTGCTAAAGTGCCTCAGCTACAGATGGGTGACTCTGCTGTGAACAAAACTGGTTTCTCAAACCACTCCCTTTTTTTTCCTTGGGTCCTGTTTGAGTGGTCCCTACAGCACAGTAGACTGGAGAGTGCAACCATTCTCGCTAGATGCTGGAGTACCCTTGGCAGTTAAGGGGGAGCCACACTCATCTTTCCCGGAAGAAGAGGCAGGAAATGCACATTAATCATATGTATAGCATTTTGCCAAGTCAAAGCAAGAGACTGTCCAGTTTGATTCTTGGCTAGGATATTTTCCCTGCAGAATCTGCACATCCTTCCTTACTTAGTTTTTTCTCCCCTTTCACTTCCCATAGCTGTCCTACCATGCCCCAGTCCTTCTCTGGATCTGTGGTACTCCAGCATACACTTTATTTTTGTCTATGGGATTTCTCTGGATGATGTGGTGGTGGTTCTTATCTGTGCTTAAGTGTGAGTTGAGCATAAAACCACCCTTTCCAGAATGAGATCCAAAACCTTCCCACCCCCTGGTTGTTGGAATGGGGCTGCAGCATTAAAGTAATTTTGTACAAGTGGGCTATTAAGTGGATGGATGGTATAGAAAATAAGCTTTTGGGTAAGTGGAATTTTCAGCTGTCCCCTAAATAATGGGCAGATTAACTAGGCCATGGTTCTCATCTAATATCTGATTTATCTTTTTCTGAAGCTGTTAATGTTCTTCCACATCTTTTTTTTTTTGGCAGTATAGTAGGGATGTAAGCCGCGGTGGTGCAGCGGTAGCATTGTCACCTCACAGCAAGAGGTTCTTCCGTTCGATTCACGGCTGGAGCGCCTTCTGTGTGGAGTCTGCATGTCCTCCTTGCGGTCGAGTGCCCTTCAAAAGACGTGTGAATGGGCTTGCCTTCGTTGAAGGTTGGGCGTCGAGCTGGCACCTTGTCACCGTAAAAATCTACTGCCAATCATTAGCGGACCGGAGTTCCGCTGTGGCGACTCCTAACTGAGAAAAGCCAAAAGAAGAACATTCTTTATAGTAGGGACCCCTTGCTAAGGGCAGCCTGACATCCAGCCAGTATACCAAAGCCTTTAGGTTATAATGGGTATATCCTACATTACACATGCTCGCTCCCACACGGCATATGGCATAAAAGTGATGTCTGGGCTTAACCATCCTCAGAACTTCTTTGCTGCCAGTCCAAACTCCATCTTCGATCATCAGTCTGAACCCTCATTCGTCTGCTGGTTGTCAAATGGTTTTCATATAAATGCCCCATTGGACATTTTTTTATTTTTCTTTGTTTTCTCTGATTCCTTCTCTATTAGACTGTTTCTGAAGAAGAGTCTTTTCAGTCCTGACTCTGCTTTTGAGGCGAATTTGTTTGATACTATTTCCAGAATGATGGAATTTTTAAAATGGGCCTGTACTCGGGTGTCTACTTAGAAGAGGTGCTGTGAGCTTCTGCAGTCTCCTAGGCCCTCCGCTGTCCTGTTCTTGCTGCCCTGCTGGATGCTTTTTCCACTGCTGCTCAGGATTCTGACTCCCAACCCCCCTGTTCCCAGGTTTTATAAAGTGTCTGACTTGCAAGTTTCTTTGTGTTCCTCTGCTGACCCTTCTGTGGTGTCGGTGGCTTCTGACAAGCCTTCCAAATGTTTGCCTTCAACTAAGTTGCTTCCTTCTGATAAGGGCACTAGAACCATGAACCTTCAACTAAGTTGCTTCCTTCTGATAAGGGCACTAGAACCATGAAGAGACTAGGTAAGCTTGTATACCTTTGATACCTTAGCCTTCAGAGCTTTGAACGATCAGACACACATGATTGGATATGTTTTCACTCTTTTCTCTTAGTCCTCTCAAGCCATTTCAGATCTTCCTGATTCTGAAGAGAATGCCTCTGCTGTTGCCTTGTTAGGGATGTCCTCCCAAGTTGCTTGCCATTCCATTAAAGGCAGCTATGGTGCAGCTAATGCTTCATATAGGACTGCTACTTTTGGATCTGTTTTGAGGATGTATTCCTGGCTCAGACTTCAACCTTTGCATGATATCAAGACTAAATTTATGGATGCTCATCTGCATAATGAGCAGTTGGTGGTGCTGCTGCAGAGTTAAGTTCCTGCAAGAAAGGTGTAAGGCCTTACAAGAGTTTAAGCATATTTTTATTTCACCTATTCACAAATTTCAAAAAGGAATTATCCTAATAAGCCTGCCTTTGTCTGTAGACAATCTCATCCCCCCCAGGGTAAAAAGGGTGTTAGGAGGGCTACTCAGAAACCACTTTTTCCTGACAAACAAGGTGCTGTCTGACCATTTTCAGTCACATTCCTCTTTCCCTGTCCCTTTCTATTTAGGTAGAGATCACTCGACTCCTGGGTTCTTTCCATGATTCACCAGGGCTGTTGCATGGTTTGGAACCCCTCTACACACACACGTTGGAGCATTCTTCAGCCTTCTCAGGAACAACTTCCCTTTTTCCAGAGGTGCTTCAGGGCCTGTTGGCTCAGGGAACAGTTCAAGAAGTTACAACTCCTCAGAGAGGGAAGGGGTTTTATTCCAGAATATTCTTGGTCCCCAGGAAAGGAGACTTAGCAACTCATTCTGCATCTTTCTGCATCTTTCTCAGCTAAACACCTTTTTTAAAGTCCCTTTTTTGGCTATCTCTTCAAGCCTTGTTTCCTCTGCTGCTGCTCCAGTCTTTTCTAGTTTCCCTGGATCAATGCTTATCTACACTTTCCTATTCATCCCATTTTCAGGACATTGTTTTTGTGTTGCTTCTTGACATTTTCAGTTCTCTGCTTTGCCCTCTGGCCATTCTACTGCCCCAAGGGTCTTCATTAAATGCTTCGTTCCTGTGATTCTCTCTGCAGGTTGAGAGGGATACAGGTCTTTACCTTGCTGACCTGTTCATTCAGGCCTCCTCTCCATGTGTTTTACTTTAGCATCTTCACTTTGCTAAATCAAATCATTCCTGACTCCTTCTCAGGATTGTTTTTCTGGGGTGCAGACTCCAAATTGATCTAATGATGCCATCCCTGCCTCCTCCCAGGAGGAGTCTAAGTCTTTCTTTTAATCCCTTCTTCCTCTGGCTTCCATTACAGCCAGAGTTTGAGGGGTCTGGGTTACGTGGCTTCAACCAGTTTTATGCTTCCTCTGGCCAAGCTTTACATGAGTGAAATCTCCAGTGGTTTCTAAAGTCAGTTTGGCTTCAGCATTCCCATCCTGTAGATTTTTTTAGTTGCTGTTCTTCTATGCCTCAAGCTGGAACTTCACTGGTGGATTTGTCAAGTTGTGTCTCACCCCAGGGCTTCCTTTTAACGTCCTCTCCCCTCAACTCTTCAGATGCCTTGGATGTGGAATGGGGGGGGGGGTCTCTCTTGGTCCTCTGAAAGTGCAGGGCCTTTGGTCTGTTTGATAGAAGAAAGACCATATAATTGTCAAAGATGAGAGCTGTTCTTGCTCTTCAGGTTTTACTTTGTCTTCCAGGGCACCTCTAGATTCTCACAGACAATACCACAGTAATGTGGTTTATTCTCAGCAAGGGGGGGAAAGGTCTCATCTCTTGTGCAGATAATCCCTTAAGGTTTGGGATCTAGCTGTCCTGTATGAGATGACCCTTCAGTCAGTTTACATTCCCTCTGATCAGAACATAGTGGCAGATTCCCTGCGCAGGTCCATAACACAGTCCCACGAGTGAATATTTCACCGGGATGTGTTTCTGGACACTGTCCAAAAGTGGGATACTCCTCAAATAGATCAGTTTGCCTCCCCTCTGAACAGACAGCTTTGTCTATTTTGGCTCTAGTTCTATGTCCTCTGGCCTGGAAGGTGGACGACCTCTCTCTCTTCCTTGGAAGTGGATGTTTCTTTATGCCTTCCTCCCCTTCCTGTCATTCCGAAGGTCCTGTTCAAGATAACAGGATGCTCCCAAAATCTTGCTGGTGACTCCCTTTTGGCCCAGGCAGCATTGGTTCCTTCCTCTTCTGTATTTAGCCAAGGGCAGTCATTGCAGGTTACCTCACAGGGTGGACCAGCTCTCACAACACATTGGGTCTTTCATTTTTCCCCACCTGTCCAGTCTTCGTCTGATGCTGTGGGTGATGGTGTCATGTCTGAAGGGGATCAAAACCCTTTTTTTTTTTCCCCTGAGGATCTGCTTTGGATCCTAGAGGCCGCCAGGAAACCCATTGCAAGAAATCTTTATCCAAATGGAAGATTTTGCTTGCTGTCTTTCTCTCACAACATGGAGTCACATGCTGTGGATGTTCCTCTGGGTTCGGTCTTAGAGTGAATTGCTCAATGCTGAGCTGGCATATACTTCTGTTAAGGCCCACCTATCAGCTTTCTCTGCTTGTCTGACTTTGTCTCCCACTTTGGTATTTGCTCTCAAATCTAAACAGTTTCTTAAAGGCGTCCTTCAGAGGGTCTGTTAAATCATCGAACACTTAAAGCAAATGATTTATCGAACCCATGTAAGCAAAAGCTTACAATTGTGAATGCTTACAACAGTGATTTTTTTCCAAGGGGAAAAAATCGCTGTTCCACAAAAAAAAAAATTTTTAAAACATTAAAGTGGGTGGCTGTGTCCCCCACACCCCTCTACTTAAATGTACCAACTTCGAGCTCGCACTACAGTGCCGAAAACTGCAAAGTAACTGAAGCGGCCAAGCAAATTCTTTCCCTGGGAATGTGCTTATTTGCTGTTTTGCTATTTTGCCTTTTTGTGCTTTAAAGTTCGATCAGGGCGCATTCGAAAAATACCTCTTCGATCATTTAATCGGAACCCCCTTCACATTAGGCCTCCCAGAAAGACTGTTGATCCTTCCTGGGACCTTAATTTCTTTTAGCTTTTTTTTTTTTTTTTGAACCTGTTGCTTCAGCATTGTTGTTTGAAGACTGTTCTTTTGGCCTTTACTTCTGCCAGACGAGTGTCTGAGCTACAAGCATTATGGCTGTCCATCCTTTTTTAGCTTCCCATAAGGACAGGGTGTCCAGCCGTACTAATCCTTTTATGCCCAAGGTGGTTGAGTGGTCTCTTAATTCAGTTTACTCATGTTGCCCACTTTTTTTTTAAGTTTTTCTCTGTAGTCTGTCAGTGAGAAGGTGTTCACACATTGGATTTGCATAGACAACCCCAGTATTGTTTGGATAAGCCAAAAGCTTTTTGTAAATCTGAACAGCTTTTTTTCTTTTTATCCTTGGTCTTTAGGATTCGCTGTTTCCAAGCAACCATTTTTTGTTTATTTCTAAAGCCATTTCTTTTTACTATTCTTTTTCATAGGAAGAGCCTTCCTTCTCTTAAGGCCTGCTCTACTAGGGCTTTGGCTTCTAATCATGTTTTTTTCAAGGGTTTGGATACTAATTCTATTCCTGGGCTACCTACCTTGACTTCTCTGCATATCTTTACCAAGCACCAAGTTGAATGTGATTTCTAGGGCCAGAGCTGGCTTTGCCAGAGACATTCTCCACGGCTTCCTAGAGGGTTCTGCTGGCCCTTCCTCCTAGTGGTCTTCATGAGTTCTTGTGCACACTATTGCAAAAAATACTGCAACACTGAAGAGAAGGACATCTTCCGTCAAAGGTAAGATTTTACACATCTGTTTTGTGTTTGATCTACGTTTACTCACCACAGCAGATGAGAGGGACATGCTAATGCATTTTATTAAAATTCTCTAGGTATTTAAGTTTTAAAAGCTGGAGCCTGTCCCCCACAAAAGTGTACATCACAATCAAATTGATGTTTTTAAAAGTTTTATTTTGTTTATAAAACCGCGGTGGTGGTGCTGCGGTAGCGTTGTTGCCTCACACTAAGACGCTGTCCGGTTCGATTCTCAGCTAGAGCGTCTTCTGCGTGGAGACATGCATGAATGGGCGTACCTTCGTTGAAGGTTGTGCGTCAGGCCTGGCAAGCCGGTACGTAAAAATCAACTGCCAATCATTAGCGGACCGGAGTTCCACTGTGGCAACCCCTAACCGGGAAAAGCCGAAAGACACAAACAAATTTTGTTTATAAAGCTGATGGTTTTGCAGTTGACTTTGTCACTTGTAACTTAATAAAATGAACTCTGTCACTGTTGGCTGCTGTTTATTTATGTTCAGAGAAAGCATCTGTCCACATGCAGCTAAAACTGTGGCTGTCACTTTGCCTGGCTGCAATAATAGACGAAAGAAACTGATTCTTTGCTGTAGTGATCTTGTTCCCACAAAAATGAAGAGTTTTGTAGTGGTTTACAGGTAGTTTTGAAGCTAACATTTGGCTGCTTCATAGCCAAGAAAAAGGAGTGTCCAATCTGACACTTGACACATCTTGAAATGAATGAAATCTATTTTGAAAAAACGTGTATGAAATGTTGATGCACTATGGAAGCAAACTGATCCAGTAATGCTGTGCTCTTAATGTGTTACTTGCATTCTTGACCGGTTCGTTTTTCAAGCTGTCATTGTGTTAATTTTTTTTTTATCTGCATGTAACAAATGTTTTTTATACTTGGGATTGTCTGTGCATTCCATTGGCCTTTACCCTTCTCACTGAGACCTTGCATAGCTGTTGTTCTCTGAGGACATTCAGTGATCATCTCTGCATTCACTTGTTCACACTGAAGCCCATCACACATACAAAGCAGAGCAGGGGCAATGATATCCAAATGGTTTATATGCTAACTCTGGGCAGTCCATTCCAAGTCCCCAGCACCTGTAGTAGCTGTCGATGTAAGGTGCTGCCCTAGGCTAGGGAATTGCCTGGTTATCTTGTCCAGTGTGTATGGTCAGAAAGTAGGCAGTCCTCTTCACATTGCAGACCTTAAGAATTTCCTGCCCCAAAATGCTGTAGCCTTCTACACTGACTAACATGATAGTGATTTGGTATGTAAACAAGTCAGGGAAATTCACTCCTACATCTCCAAGAAGCAGTGAGGGTATGAAAGTGTGCTTTTTCAACAGGATGCCTTCAGTGTGCCAGATTCGTTCCCTGGGAAAGCCCATTCAGTGGTCAGGTTTGCTCACTGCTAATTCTTAAGCTTCCATGCTACTGACCAAGATCACTGCTTGTCTGCCACTAGGTTAAGTCTTGATGTGAACCGTTTGCTTTCCCAACTAATATCAAGTATGAAAATAACTTTTCCTTCTGGGGGAATATTCCCAAGGGTGCTGCTGTTCAGAAGTGGTCCATATGAGTTCTTTTCTTATCCATTCAAAAAAATAAACCCACAGAATCTGCCTAATATTTTCCTTCCTACACTGAATTTGTCTGTTCATTTAAGACAAAAAGCCCTGTAGCCTGTTCTTTCCCAGTTGGAGGTGAGAGTTTGATGTGAGGGAGCGGACCACTCTGTAGATCGCGCAACCTGTCTTATCCCCCTTTCCCGCAATGCCCTATGAACTCTATTCTAACTTCTTTCGGTAGGAACAACCAATCATCATACTACTTGCAAAGTGGGCACTTTGGGCTATTCATGTTCTGGCAGTACACTTGCATTCCTGCAGGTGTTAGCAGTGCAGTAAGACAAGCTGTTGTAATTGTGTTCCCTCTGACAAGTGAGCTAATGTCGGTCTCACTCCCATCCTTCTGTGCCCAGTACTTCCCGCACCAGTACTGCTAGTCTGTGGGTCATGTGGGGTGCAGTCATGACTTTGTCTGTACCACTGGGCCAGGTAGCCACAGGACTTTAAAGCCCCCCATTTGCTTTATTCTAAAATTCATACAAAACTTTCTGTAGAATAAGTCCAAAGTCATTATTAATCTTGCGTTTGGCCTGAGCAGGTGTGATTTTTTTATCTGCTGTGGCGTCCTCTTTCAATAGAAACTGCTACATCTAAGGCTGTTATGAATGCTTATGACCTATTTATCCAGCAAGCCTCACCCAGATTTCACCCCTTCTGGCTAACTGCATAATTAATCCCATTCATGTAGTGGCAGAAATTTGTGATATCTCACCAGGATAGTGCAGATAGTCTCCGAAGTAATAGAAAATTATTCTATTCCATCAGGGTAATCCATTACTTGCCTCTGCTCCGAGGCCCAGTACTAGAAAAATATTCAAGAATACATTTTTCTTTATGGGGCACTTCTAAGTCTTTGGGTTCCTGCATGAATTTAGTGTTCACAATGCTAGATTGTCTGTGCGGGAGCGATGACAGGAGTAAGCTATTCCACTTTAAGATGTGAATATTGCTGCCATTTCAGACTTTCACAATGGTCTTAAATTATTTGAGGCCTTTTTGAGTAGAACATTTTATTCCGCCTCCTGTTAAGGACTGTTCTTTGGTATTTATGTTGTGTACCAGCTACTTTTGTAGAGATTGAAGAGATTTATCTTGGAAGACTGTCTTATTTGACTAGCTTAGCTGGAAAAGTTCTAGATGCAAGCATTATGTTAATTCTTGGTACGTGATTTAGTTGTCATTTGAGTAACCCTGCATTTGTGCCTTAAGTAGCCATGTGACCCAAACCTAAGTCAGCTCATTAACTTGCTTGTATTTGTTAATCATTTCAGTAGCGGTGACTGTATGGATGTCACCAGACAACACAGATTTTTTTGCGGACCGGAGCAAGTATTTAAGGAAAGTATTGAAGTTGTGTCCTTTTCTAGTAATTTTAGAAACACTAAACCCCCTATTTATTAACTTACCTAGATGTTTGACTGGTTTTCATTTGTTTTGTGACAACCACAATAATCATTAGCCTTCAGTACCTAGAACTCGCTGATAACTACCTATTGGACAGTATTAGCACAACAGCTATGTAGGTTTCATTGAATACTTTTTGTAAGACCCTAAAAGCTGGATGTGATCTTTAGGTTTTTGTCTCTTTTGTGGCCCGGGGTTATTAGAGATGCTCACATGAAGGTTACTACTGGTTAAGCTTGGGACTCTGCCCTGCTACGAATGAGGTAGGACCTTCTCCTAATCCACATGGCCGTGGAGCATTTGGAACCGGGCCATCAGGTAAGTGAATGCCTGTATGAGAGTGTGTGTGTCTGTCTGCCTGTGTGAGTGGATAAGTGCATGAAAGCAAAAGTGTGTGTGTATGATTGGGAGAGTGAGAACAATGTGTGAATGAATGAAGTGGCTGTGAGAGATTGGAGGAGTGAGAGGGATGTATGAATGAGTGAACGTAAGTGGGTGTATGGCGTGTGGGTGTGAGACAGTGAGAACGGTGTGAATGAATGTAGGTATGAATGAGGAAGTGACTGTGTGTGTTTGATGTGAGAGTGAGAGCAATGTGTGAGTGAATACAGGTATGAATGAGGGAGCGACTATGACTGTGAGAGATCAGAAAAGAGTGAGAGCAATGTGTATGAGTGAATGTGTGCACGAATGGAAAAGAGACCGTGTGTGTCACGGGGGGAGAGAGTGAAGAGTGAGATCATCCCTGGCAGCAGCAGCAATGAGGTCTGTGCAAGTCTGGACCATACCACTGGACACACACCACTCACCCTCTTAGATAAAGAAATCTGGACAAAGCCAAAAATAGTGGGGGTACAAAGGCACAAAACAGGGACACTTAAGTACTGCTCTCACAAACTTAGAAAGTTGATAGAAATGCAGGTTTTGCATTAGCATGAATTTTCTGAAGGGTATAAAGTATGAAACTCAACTGTCTTATTTTCTGACTTCATCCTCTATGATCTGCCAGTGATTTGCCAGAAAACAACAATTTTATGAGAAAAAGACCAAAAATATGAGGCAAAAATTTGAACATTCTGCGAAAATATGAACAGTTGAAAGGTATGCGGGACAGATTTTAAATATTGCTGTTATAAACTTAGTTAATAAGGTTGCCCATTAGGTTTGCTTACCTTTCAGTCATAGTAGATCAATGTTATGCTGTTAAGCAGAATGTACACTTTTTTTGGTAATTGTCTTTTTATTGTACTTTTGAGCTTTTCTCCCCAGGTCTTCTAGTCCAGTCGGACAGCCTCGTTAAATGTGAAGTAAATAAGTGTGCACTTTATTATGCACGCTGACCGGTCCGTGGAAAATTCTTACATTGATACCGGTCCTTGGTGAAAAAAAGTTGGAGACCTCTGTCCTAATGGATACAAATGCTGTGTACTTAAGCTTCTTTATTTAAAGTTCTTTGATGTGCTTCCCTGCCCAACCCCCCCCCACACACCCGCAAAAAAAGCTTCAAGCTATTTGAGGTGTGATCTCCGTTCACACTTTGGTACTGTCGTATTAAAAAAAAAAAAAAAAGTGCGCGCACACTTGCTGCTAAACAAATCATTAAGTGCACGTTGGCCTTGAGCATGCATAAAATAAAAGCTATTGCTTGGATATGGGGCAACACTGTTTACACCCAAGAATAGGCTTCACATTTAACACCCCCACCAGAGCCTGTCCTAATTTCATAGACTCCTTTCTTATAGCCTTCTGGTTCATGTTCTCTTTCGGCTTTTCCTAGTTAGAGGTCGCCACAGCGGAACTCCGGTCCGCTAATGATTGGCAGTAGATTTTTTTTTTACGTACTGAGTTGCCAGCTCTGACGCACACCCTTCAACGAAGGTACGCCCATTCACGCATGTCTCCACACAGAAGACGCTTTAGCTGAGAATCGAACAGGACAACGTCTTACTGTGAGGCGACAACGCTACTGCAGCACCACCACCGCAGTTGCCGGTGTTAATATGCGAGTTTATGCCAAAATATAGTTGTCACACAGACTTGGACACAGGCCTTTAATTTCCAGGGAAGCCTGGTAATATTCTCCAATACCACAACCCTTCTGCCTTGGCACAAATTAGTAAACTGCCACCATCACAGGTTAATAGGCTGGAGACCTCACAATTACGGTTTTACTTTTATTTATAAACCAACCAAATAAAAATGTGTAACAGGGTTTTCTAACCTTTTAGATGTAGATGCTTGCAGCTTGTCATAAAGCAATAAATGCTTTATGAATGGTTTAAATAGATGAGCAGCTGTTAACTTATAAAAAAGTGAGCAAATACTTTCAGAAAGAATACATTAAGCAGTACACTTAACAGTTAAGCATACAGAAATGCACTGGGAAACAGGAAGTCATTAACAAATAGTTGCTAGAATGTGTCTACAGCTAGAATTACCTCCATAGAGAATCCACTGATGCAGTGAACATGTTTTTTTCTGCTTTGAAGTAGGCTAGGTGTCTCCTTTCTAATTGCTGTTTTATGGCCATTTAACTTGCTATCCTAGGAATAGTGATAGATTTTGTAATCAAAGAGCAAAAAAGTTGTAGTCCCCGATTCATAAGTCTGCTTTGTACAAGGTTCATATGTAAGTACTAGGCTAGTTGCACTTGTGGGACATTTTTACGAATGGCCCTGTACTTTAAACATTAACCATTTATGCCAACCTCAGCCCTGCGTTAGTTGTACTTTTAATCAGACTTTGCTACATTTAACACCTTGAGCCACAGAGAGAGTTTACTTAATGGTTCCTCTGGGAATCGATCCCAAGACCTTTAGCACTTGAAGCAAATGTGATAACCACTAGACTACCCATAAAACTGCTATTTCCAAATATTGTTTGGAAAAATGTCAAGTTGCACATCTTTCATTACATTAAATACAAAAAAAATCTTTGAAACATTACCCACAACTCTCACCATTCTCTCCATGTTCTGCAAAACCTTTCATAGTACATAATGAACTTTTATATCTATTCCTTTATTTTTCAACTTTTTGACCCTTTCCCTTCCTTAATACCATTAATTTTTTCCCCACTTCTATCCAAATTCCCATATGGTTCAAGAAGCCTGACACTACAGTTCCTTCCTCGTCAGCTGTGTTGTTTATCTCTAATTAAATTAATCTCTGTTCTCCTTTGCCCACATCCATCCACCCACCTATATCCCATACCTTCAAATTTCCATGTTATTTCGTTTCTAGGCATCCTTGCATTTCTTAAATTGCAGTTAAAGTCTCCCATTGTTATACTCGTGTTAACTATTAAAAAGGTATATGTTCAAACAAGTCATGTTTGTTATATGCTTATACGGGCATAAACAAAAATTCTTCCCATCTAATCTACCACTGTGGCATTGCCTGCAGACATCAGCCATTTTTCAGTACTTTAAACTTTTCACTTAACAGAAATACCACCCCAAGACATCTCTCTCCTCCTAAATTCCATATAATATTTTGTCATAATTTTTCAGTGTGCATCCTGTTCTGTGAAGTAAGTTGTGTCCAGTGGACATATCATATCCTCATCTGTTTGTGAAAACTGCTGTAAGATAGCTGGCCACCTTAGTGTATTCACAAAACTGTTCATGTCTACCAAAGCACACCTCGTTATTTTCCATTGTTTTTTGCCACGTATTCAACAGTTTTGTCCTAATTTTTTGCGAGTCCTTTTATTCCTTCCCTTCAGTGTTGTCAATTCTGAATTGCACACAAAACCCTCTTTAAATTGACCCCTTGGGTAACAAGAAATACTTATTCCACAGATTATCATTCTTCCTCTCATCACAATTCCCCACAAACTTGTGCAATACATTTTTTGTCTCAAGTCACATCACAAAAGTTTCTCCAAACTGAATAAATCTACTATCCATTACAGTAAAACCTACAAGTATAATTATACTATCCCAAATTGCAGAGATCAATAACCTTTACTTCATATCTGTAAGAGTTGGTGTATTATAATTTTTCAGCTGTAAATTTACAGTAGTTATTTTACCGTTTTCTTTTTGTGTAACTATATTTGTGTACATTCCATTCATTTTTCTCACTGTTTCCAACATTGTTCTTTGTCCTGAACATTGCCAAAGACAGTCTGCCATCTCCACCCATGATACCATTATCTCCTGACTCTTCCTTATAAAGTTTATATTGTATAATGACTGTCCATTAATATTCAAAAACAAGCATGCTGATTGGTCACCCCTACCAGTGTGCCTGTTGAAAGTTGAGAATATAAAGTATCACTGAATGGACAGACTTTTTTTGTTACATGGTAGATGTGCAGTAGTCTGAAGGAAAGTCTGAAACTGAAATGTGGGTCATTGTTTAGTAACTTTGTTTCTCATAAAACTTGTTTTCTGACAAATTGCTGAGTAATGAAGTCACTAAATAATGATGTGTATTTCAGTTTCAGATTTTTTTCCTTCAAACAGTGCAAAAGACCAACATAACCTGTTCCCTCCTTTATTTAGTCCACATTTCTTAAAATTAGAAAAAGCTGTAATCTGCAGACAGCTTAGAGGTACTTGATGAGAGCAGAGAAAATACAAGAAAAATTGGGTACATTTTGCAAGACTAAAACGTACTTGATTTTCCTTGTATTTTCCCCGTTTCTCGTACCTCTAAACTCTCTGTAGGTTAAGCTTTCTTTTCTTTTCTTGTCCCAAAAAAAAAAAAAAAAAAAAAAAAAGCAACTGAGATCTTACTATGTAAACGTGTGAACGGAAGTCCCATATGCATGTGCAGTACATCAACAAAGCCTCATAATCAGGGAAATTAACACAGACCACCACCACATGCCTGTTATACCAAGGCATTATTTAAGAAGTAATTTTTTTCTTTATTGTCATTGTACAGAAGCAATAACAGGCATGACTAAACCACACCAACTGTGGGTAAATCTTCACTATACCACGCCCTCTGTTCTTGTATATTAATCATCCTTTAAACCTCCTGCTGTCTCCATTATGCACATCTCATCGTTCACAGGAGCACCTAAATACTGGCCACTTAAAATGTACAGATCATGTGTCACCAGTGATGTATCCAAATTGTCAGACTCCACTGCCAAATTTGTTACTGTCTCAGCACTCCATTGCTCACGTAAAGAGAATGGCAAGGAGAGTGATGGCTCTCCTTCACACATCTTTTCCATGCCCCGTCAGTGCTAGGAACAGTAGTAGTGTGGCTTCACACTGACATCCTGATATGGCCTGGTGCCCTGGACAAATTTCCCTTGGTCAGAATGAGAAACATTTCAGATCTCACCTGAAGAGGCCACTGGCCTAGTGGGACTAACCCAGTCAGCAAATTGTGAAAAAAGTGTGCCACGAATATTGATACTGCTTTATATAGATTTGTTAATCAGGTAACCCTACTTTATGCTTTTTCCTTTTTTGGGGTGACCCACGAACACTTGTCATATGACTTACTCGGTGACACACTGGGTAATGGGAGGTGGAACGAATCAGACTCTGTACCCTCAATGACAAGAGGCAGCTTTTTAACAGCTCTGTGCTGTAATCTTCTTTGTTTAATTGCCAGTCTGTCAGTGCTCCAGTAGGAATATTCAAGAAATGCAAGGACAGTCTGTCTCTTTAGATTGCAGTTCATTTCTAGGATGATCATTTCATACATATACCCCTACCTTCGCAAGGCTTAAGTGACCACAGATGAAATTCAGGGCATTATGGAAAACTCTGGAAAGCTTAGAGGTATGATTACCAGCAGTACCATCTCTCCATGGTCAGAAGTTTTGTAGAATGTCTCCAATTTTTATTTCCCAATTTTACCATGTCCCATATAAAGAGTGGTATTATCAAGCACATCTCAATAGAAAGTCTGGCCATTCAATAGTTCTTTGGAAGCGGAATGTCTTTCTGTTATCTGCTCGATTTTACAATGGTCAGCCCAATCAGTGTGCATGTTCCTGATTGCCAGTGTTCCTTTATTGTATAATTTAATCTCCTTCACAGGATGCAGACCTGATGGGCTGCTAAGGAGTTCTCTCGAATATAGGTCAAATGTAGCAATTTTTCTGGGCTTGCTATAACCACAACCACCAGCAATTCCTTCTGCTCTGGAAGACTCTGATTGATGCAGTTTTACAATGTCTGTATGTAGCCTTGCTCCCATTTCCCTGCTCCAAGGAAACCATACCACTTTTATAGGGTGTGTGTTGTATGTGGCACAATGATGCAGAGCGGGTGGCATTGTCTGTCAGCAAGAGGATGTCCTTCAAGAATGCAACTGCAGTCCTTACATATGGGTTGTCCTGCCTCAGGCAGCCCTCGGTCGACCAGATTCCAAAGTCTGGGTCCGGCGTCGGCCGATGTCACCTCCTCCCTGACGTCAGAGCGGCTGGGGTATAAAAGCATCAGTCGACGCCATCTTCCTCAGTCTTTCTTGCCGCGCGGTGCCCGAAGCAGAAGCAGTTCGCAAGTGTCGGTCGGTCAGCTCCTGTGTTTTACGTATCCGAAGTCATCAAAAAGCTAAGTACCCCGTTGGGGAACCTTTTCTTGCCTCAGCCGATGTCAGAAAAAACTGAAAAAGTTAATTGTTTGTCTTGTGGTAAACAAATACCTCATAAGGACTTCCATTTTTACTGCCTCCCCTGCCTTGGCCCAGACCATGACGTCTCGGCCTTTGCTGCCTGTGCTTGCTTCAATAAGCGCACACTCAGGCGCCGGGCAGAGTTTGCTGAAGACTTTTTCGGCGATAAATTCGCTTATACCATGGAGTCGGAACAACCGACTCCTCATATTTCCAAAAAACGGAAAGACCGGGACTGACATTCTCGGCCCGCGACTTCCACCGACACCACGCCAAAAGCTACCGCAAGTGAATCGGTCTCTTCTGAGGTGGTTGTTCCACCGCTCCGGACCGTCGACACCACTTTACCGATCACTCCGGCCCCGGAGACTGCTCCGTTGCCGGTTGTTGATTTTCCTCCAGAAACTGAACCCTAAGATTTGCCTGAGACCATACCGGTGGACAAGGTTACTCCAGCACGTGGGGCAGCTAGGCCCCCTATGTCTATGTCTATCAAGGCCTACACACGTGCTAAGGCTGCCAGCCAGGCTAAGTCTCACCCTCCTAAAACCTTGCCTCAGCCCACTACTGATAAGCAAATCATGACTTTAGCTGCAGATTTAATTTACTTAATCAGAGGCTCCCAGGCCCATCCTGACAGAGGTTCTCAGCCACCTTCAGACAAAAGGCCCAGGGTTGAGCATACAGACACCCTTTCTTCAGTTGAAGCCTCTGGTGACTCTGATCACTTGGATACCCAGGTAGAGTCCTTCCAGGCCTACGAGGATTCTGATGCGGAGGAATCTATTCCTTCTGCCTCTCCTCCTGGGGATATTTCTTTTGGGATGCTAGTAGGAATCAGAAGTTTTCAACCATAAGACACAAAGTTTTCACAAAACGCCAACTTTAATGAACGAAGCTTTCGGGTACTCTACCCTTCATCAGCATATACAAACATATTCTATTCACATTTATATAGAGGCTCAATTAATGTCACATGTTTACACCAGCCACTAAAATCACAATAATAAAATTTGCATAAGGCTATTTAATTTTAAAACATGTCATGCTTAATATTATACATTTAAAACAATATCCATATAAACTATAGAACTAATATAAAAATATAAAAAAATATATCAAAATATACATATATATATAAATTCTAAATAAATCTATTCATCATAAATTGTCATACTGTCGTTTCACTAACACAGGTTTTATACTGATGGCATTGTTAAGGCCAGGACTCACATCAGCCTGCAGTCTTATTATCCATTGTAGCTCCCTAATTTCCAAAGCATTATTTAGATCGCCACCCCTTGTACCCAAATCAACTGTGTCTATACATCTAAATTTAAATCTATGTGTCGTTTCCTCCATAATATGTTTATATAGAGCATTAGTTTGAATTTTTCTATTAATTTCTGACTTATGCTCGACCACACGGTCTTTCAATCTTCTTATTGTCTTACCCACATAAAATTTTTCACAGTTGTTGCAGGTGGCAAGATATACTAATTGAGATGTATTGCAGGTCGCTCTGCATTTAAAGATATAACTAACATTACTTATTGGGTGTCTAAAGGGTTCATTAGATTGTAAAATATCTTCACAACAGCTACAGTTATAACATTTGTAGGTTCCTAGCTTAGTTTGTGGTGTATATACTTGTTTACAAAAATCCTTGTAACACAACATGTTTTTTAATGATTGTTGATTTCTATAAGCAAAGCTAGGTTTAGATCCTGCTATTTTCTGTATTTCCGGCATCGCCATTAGAATCGGCCAGTTCTTTTCTATTATTTTACAAATCACTTGGCTATATCCATTATATGTGGTTACATACCTAACTTGATCATTTTTTGTCATTTTTTGTACTACTGGTGAAGTTAGTTCCCTACATGCCATACAGTTAAATACTGGTTTATACTCTTGGTCTCTACCTTTATTTATTTCGTCAATACATTTCTCTATCATAACATCTGAGTATCCTCCATTCTTGAATTCCTTTTTCATTTCTTGTACTTCTTTTTTATATAAATCATCCTCAGTTGTTAACCTACTCACTCTTATAAGTTGAGACTTTACTATGCCCCTATAAATATGTGTCGGGTGCATACTGGTTCTTTTTAAATATCGCATCACTTGCACGTCTTTTTTTATGTATCATAGTTTCAAGTTTTTGATCTTTTATATAAATCTTTACATCTAAGTACGTTATATTCTGACTTGAATAGCTCATTTTAAATTTAAAAAATGGTGTAGTGCTATTCAAGTAAATTAAGTAGCTATTTAATTCATGTTCAGTCCCCTCCCAGACAAAAAAACAATAATCAACAAATCTTGCATAACATTTTACATACTTATTTAAGTCATTCAATATGTAGTTCTTTTCCCAATAATAAAGAACAATATTCGCGAAGGTGTTAGCCACGGACGTCCCCATGGCTACACCAGTGAGCTGCTTATATGGTACACCATCAAATATAAACACATTTTTAGTTAATACTAGATCTAGCAATGAACACAAATTTTCAATCTCATTAGGTTGAACTACAGAATACATCAACAGTAACGTCCTCACAGCTTCTACTCCATAATCTATGGGTATTACTGTAAATAAAGATTCAACATCTAATGTTACAAATATACTGTTCTGTTTTGCACTGATATACCATTCACTTAGTTTATGCAAGAAATGTATAGTGTCCTTTATAACAGTAGTACAATGGGATAACAATTTGGATAACTCTTTTTGCAGATACTTTGAAATAGATTCTGTTACCCATCCTCTTCCAGACACAATCGGTCTGAGAGGAGGGTTAGATAGTGACTTGTGTATCTTTGGTATGCCGTAGATCTGAGGTATCCTGGGACATGGGATCGAAAAATAATTAAATAGCTCCAATGATATTTGCTCATTTAACTGCATCTCATATATCTGCATGTTTACCTGCATTATCTGTTTTTTCACCTCTATGAAGGAAATTCTTTGAAATGTTGTTTCATCAGAAAGAAATGTATTAAATACACTCGTATAATATGCCCGTTCCATTATCACAGTTGCCCCACCCTTATCAGCCTGCTTAATAATAATCTCATTATCATTTTTTATAGATGTCAGGGCTTTGTATTCATTGTATGTCAAATTATACCTCCTTTCACTTCTACCAGAGCACATTGCCCTTAACTCTACCTCCACAATATTCATAAATGCTATTATTACTGGCGATAGTTGTGGGACAAATACACTTAATTTCTTATAACAATTATTATTAATGATGGAATTAGGGAACAAGAGTTTCAACATCAAACTTCTAGCAAACAATTTCAGGTCTATTAACATATTCACCAGACTGTCCGTAGTGAACGGAATGAATTTTAACCCATTATTCAATAAGTTATAATATTCCTCAGGGAGATGTCTTCTAGTTAAATTCACAGTACCTTTGGTTAAAATTGAGCCCGCAACAATCACTTTTGGGGAAATTCTACACTACATGAGAGAGCATTTTCAGTGGCAAGGTCAGGAATTCTCCGACTCCAGGAAACTGCTTCGTACCTTCCTTAAGCTTCCCCAACACAGGCCTTTAGCTATCCCTCCAGTGTTAGATGTACTGGATGATGTGTGCTCAGATTCGAGTGCTTCTCCTGATTCTCTCCCCCCTGCTCCTGTCAAGCCGGAGAGATACTACAGGGTTCCTGAAACTCACAAGCATTTCTTTAAGGCCCATTCTGTTGATCTAGAAACTATTTCCCAGGGGCCCAAAGGGGTGGCCACATCCACGGCCAAAAGTTCCTTTGCCCTCAGACAGGGGAGCTAGGTCCCTGGAGAGGTGGGGCAAAAAAGTTTATACCTCTACCAAACTTGCCATGAGGGCCCTTAATTGCCTTTTTCATATGTTTCAGTATCAGGATTTCTTGATGGATGATTTTCAGAAAAAGTTAGCCTCTCCTGAGCCTTTAGATAGAAAGGCCTTGCAGGATTTGGTCCATAACACACAGCAGGTTAGCAGTCATTTTCTTCATTGTGGTTATGATGCATTGGAAGCTTCATGTAGGGCAGCTATGACAGGGGCCCGTCATACGTAGACATGCATGGTTGAAAAAACAGGCATTGCCAGATCATGTTAAAGTAAAGCTTCTAGATGCACCTCTGGAAAAACACAAGCTATTTGGTGCTAATGCTCAGGATGTGTTGAAATCAATTGAAGAAAAGGCTAAATCAGTGCAAACAGTCAAGGATTTCCTCCAGGTTCAGCCACCAAGGTTCAGCAGGAATTGGCCTTCTAAGAATTGGTCCTTTCCGGACACTGACAAGTTTCAAAGGGGAAAAAACAGGCGTGCCCGAGGAAGAAGGCAATATAGAGGCTCCTACAGGGGACGCCAATGGCAACCAACTAGTCAGAGAGGTGGCGCAGGAACTTCCCCTGCTCCACAGGGACAATCACAATGACTTGACTTTGACACCGCCAACCAAGGCTCAAAGAGAAGCACCTTTAGGCGGAAAATTATCCTTATTTTCAAGAAATTCGCACATTTTAACAAAGGACAAATGGATTCTGGACATAATAGACCAAGGCTACAGGTTACACTTCCATACTTTACCAACAAGACAAGGCATGCCAAACCTGCCACAAAATCAAAGGGCAGAGGCATTCGAACAAGATTCAAAGCTGATACAAATCAAAGCAATAGAAAAGGTTCCTCCTCAGGAACAAGGCCAGGGATTTTACTCAAGACTGTTCCTTGTTCCAAGAAAAGAAAAGCAATGGAGGCCTATACTGGACTTGTCCGCTCTAAACACTTTTATCATTGTACCAAAATTCAAAATGCTGACGCTACAGCAACTCCTTCCCATGCTGGGCAAGGGGTCTTGGCTGGTTACTCTGGACCTCAAGGAGGCATACCTGCATGTCCCAATCAGACACAGTTGCAGAAGATACCTCAGATTTGCAGGGTCAGAGCATTATCCATTCTCAGCATTGCCTTTTGGCTTATCTACTGCGCCCAGAGTATTCACGAAATGCCTGGCATCAGTAATTGCACACTGCAGACTCCAGGGGATACAAATATACCCTTACCTGGACGACTGCCTTATACAAGCGGACAGCAAGCAAGCCTTGACAAAAAACTTAAATTATGTCATTCACTTACTACAGGCTTTGGGATACACAGTCAACTTACAAAAATCAAGACTACTGCCATCCCAACAAATAATTTTTCTAGGAGCCAAACTAGACACAGAATCACAAATGGCTTACCTCCCAGAAGAGAAGCAAGAACAATTACCACAATACTTCAAAAGCCTAGCAAAACTCACCCAGATGACTGCAAGGAAAATCCTGCAGGCCCTGGGTTTCATGGCATCTTGCATACTACTGATTCCACTGGCAAGACTACACATGAGACAACTACAATGGTACCTAAAAAGTTTATGGTCTCAACACAGCCACAGCTTAGAAGCAATTATCCCACTCATCCCATGTCTACAAAGGGAATTTCTGTGGTGGGCCCAAGCAAGCCAGTTAAACAAAGGTATGCCTTTCAACAAACCTCAAACAAGCCAAACCATTACAACAGACGCCTCAGACCATGGATGGGGGGCGCACATGGAGGGCAGATGCATTCAAGGGCAATAGACCCCCCAGGAAGTGCATCTACAAATAAATCAAAAAGAGATGTTAGCAGTGATTCATGCAATCAAGGCCTTCGGAAAATATCTTCAACAAGGTCATCTGCTAATAAAGACAGACAGCACCACTGTTATGTGGTACATAAACAAGCAGGGAGGTACTCATTCTTACCCCCTTTGCAGACTAACAATAATTCTTTGGGAAGAATCCCTGAAACTGAACATACAGCTGCAATCCCAGTTTGTTCCAGGCAGGGACAATGTTCTGGCGGACAGTCTAAGCAGAAACATCCTGGACACGCACGAATGGATGTTGTATCCAGACATTTTTGCACAAATAACTCATGCATGGGGGAGGCCGGACATAGATCTCTTTGCCTCCCACCTCAATCATCATCTGAAAAAGTTCTGCTCGAGGACACACCATCCACAAGCATGGAGAATAGATGCTCTCTCATTCAGCTGGAACTCTCTAACAATCTATGCATTCCCACCTCTACCATTAATGACCAAGGTGTTACTGAAGATCAAAGCAGAGCAACCGAAAGGCATCTTAATAGCTCCAGATTGGCCAAGGCAGCACTGGTATCCATTACTAAGGAGCATATCTTGCACCAGGCTGTGGCCCCTGCCTCAATGGCCTCTACTCCTAACTCAGCACCAATTACAGGACGGTTCATCCCAACCTGCAAACTCTGCAGCTGACAGCTTGGAGGGTTCCATGATTTCTCCCCATATCTCTCTCCAAGGAAGTTCAACAGATATTATTGGAAGCACGCAGACCTTCCACCAGAAAGACTTATTCAGCCAAATGGAAGAGATTCAACATCTGGAATACCAACAGGGGACAGGATGCATCAGTAATGAGCATCCCACAGATACTGGAATACTTGGCAGAAATGCTGCATAATGGACTTTCATATTCCTCTATAAAAATACACGCTTCAGCAATTTCAGCAAAATGCAACACTGATCCACCGGTGTTTTCACATCCTTTGCTAAGACAATTTCTAAGAGGGTAAAGAATATCAAACCTCCCAGAAAACCACCAGTGCCTGCATGGGACCTCAACTTTGTGTTGGAAAAATTAACTCTTCCTCCTTTTGAACCAGCATAAACAGACGGAGTAGGCAGACCAAAAAACTCCAACGCAAGTGAAGGTGAACGTATTTTTAATAAAAACGTTTTCGCTCCTAGCCAAAACCAAGAGCTTCTTCAGACAATACAAAAAAAGCGCCAAATGACTTTTATATAACATATACATGATGTCATTTCCTGTACAATTCCAAGTTAAACATGTTTTTTTAAAAAAGCAGTTTTTAAAAAAATATATATAATAAAAATATATGTATGTATTTATATTAAAAAGGGGTATTTTATTACCATATAGTTTAAGCATATGGTGGTACCCCTAATGAAATCCTTTATGTAATATTGGTGGAAACCATAATTTTTATGTTACCTCCACATGGTACCTTTACTTAAATTGTGAGACAGGACAGTCCCAAATACTCAAATGCTTAAGAAATTAAGAAATTAAAGCAGGATGGTTCCTTTATAAACTATTTAAACATATCTTTGTGGAAAAACAATACCCGTCCAAACTAATAGACTAAGTGTACACACAAGGCACTTAAAAGGAAATACCACCTAAACAAAATATCCCAAAAAGGATTTATCACAAAGTTGTTTTACATGTATACAAGATTTCCAATAATTTTAAGAATAAATCAAAAAGGTGGTATCAATTCCTAAGGTAACTTTTATATTTTAAAATGATAGATATATTACACAAGTCATTTAGACCAGGTGGAGAAAAGGCATTCAATAATAACTGCCATTCTAATTCTTTTAATTCAAGGAGTAGTGGTTGGGGACCCCCCCTAACCCCTACTTTCACACCATCAATCCCCATGAAGGAAAAACTATGTCCTATATTATCTAGTACATGTTTAGAAAGGGCGTTGTCCGTTTTTTTATTTTTTATTGCATAATTGTGTTGGTAAACACGGTCCCGCAATCTGCGGTCCGTTTTTCCAACATAAAATGCCGGACAACAGTTACAAAAAGCAATATAAATAATGGACTTAGACTCACAATAGAACTTCTGTCTGATGTAGAATTTTTCACCCCTAATCATGAATGAATTTCCTGTTCTTAAAAGCCTACACCAGTTGCAGAATCCACACAGAAATGTGCCAGTCTGTCTAGACACCTCACAGGATGTATTTTCATTTTGTAAAAGTTCCTTCAGGTTCTTACCTCTTTTAAATGTGAACCCAGGAAAATCACCTAAAATATCAGAGGTGACTGTTATTTGCAATGAACTCCCAGTTTTTCTTAACTATACTGCACATACTGTGGATGTGTTTATTGTAGGTTAAAATAAACCTATTTTTGAAATCCACCACTGGGGGGCTAGAACCATGGTCTGTGTTAGTCTGTTCAATCAAGGAGGGGTTTTCTACATCTTCACCTGAGTCTGACACCAGCTCCATAGAGTTTTGATGATTTCTCTGCACAGCACCCTGTAGGAGTGGTTGATAAAACCCTGTGTTTCTTTTAAAAGAGACCTCATCAATAAGGTTATCCAAGAAATCAATGGGGTAACCCCGGTTTTGAAACATGTTCCTAAGGGTACTACACTCCTCTTCAAAGTCAACGAGGGTGCTACACATACGTGTCGCTCTCACTAGTTGACCTTTGAAGATGGACTTCTTCTGGTTCAAAGGATGGTTACTAGAGAAATGAAGGAAGGCATTACAGTAAGTATTCTTCCTAAAGATCTTAGAACAAAAGCAGTTGTTATGAATATCTTTAACAAGTTTCACATCTAGATACTCAACTTCATTCGTTGAAAAATTGAGTGAATGTTAAGAAAGGACATGATTCATTCATGTAATTCACTAAATTGGTTGCCATGTCAGAGTTCCCATCAAGAAGGACAAATGCATCATCTAGAAACCTAGTGTAAAATATTGAGGCCTCCTTAAAGGGAGGATGTTCAAAGAGAAATTTCTTTTGAACCAGCAGCATCTTCAGAATTGCAATTTCTTTCCTGGAAAACAGTTTTCCTGTTGGCAGTTACCTCAGCAAGAAGAGTTTCGGAGATACAGACCCTCATGGCAGTACCTCCATTTCTCATCTTTCATCAGGACAGGGTTTCTTTAAGAACCAATCATTCTCTTATGCCAAAAGTGATATCCAGGGTGTCTCTAAATCAAGCAATTCACCTGCCTACTTTCTTCCCCAATCCTCAAAATAAAGGGGAAAAGCTGCTACACACTTTGGACATACGCAGACAACTACGCTACTACTTGGACAGAACAAAAGCCAACAGAAAGTCTGACCAGCTATTTGTAGCATACGCCCCTGGAGTGCAAGGAAAGGCAATTTCCAAACAAACAATTTAAAAATGGATTGGTCATTGCATCAGATTCTGTTATTCTTTCCATGGAAAAGGTGTACCAGCCAATATCAGGCCACACTCCACCAGAGCTACAGCCACCTCCACAGCCTTCCTAAGAGGGGTGGCTACAAAGGACATTCTAGAAGCTGCTACATGGAGCTCCGTGCATACATTTTCCAAACACTACAACCTGCCTTTATATTCCAGATCCCGAGCAGGCTTTGCTTCGGCAGTCCTGCAGGGCATTTTAGCTACACCATCCTTATCTTAGAGCCTACCACCCCCAGCTTGGCTATGGTATTCAACCCATATGTAAGGACTGCAGTTGCATTCTTGAAGGACATAGTACAGTTTTGTACCTACCATAACTATAGATGTCCGATAGATATGCAACTGCAGTCAGGTTTTCCCTCCCTCCTACCCCTCTGTGTATTGGGTCCACTTCCCTCCTTTTATACTTAGCTGGGGATATCTGTTATGGTGTATCTGTTTATTGCTATTGTGTATGTCTGGAAATTTTATCTACTTCTAAATTTAGCCTTCCTTGGAGGGCACCTGGCATCTGGGGCAAGAAACACTGAGGAAGATGGCGTCGACTGATGCTTTTATACCCCAGCCGCTCTGACATCGGGGAGGAGGCGACATCGGCTGACGCCAGACCCAGACTTTGGAATCTGGCCGACCGAGGGCTGCCTGAGGCAGGACAACTCATATGTAAGGACTGCAGTTGCATATCTATCGGACATCTACATTTATGGTAGGTACAAAACTGTACTTTCCTCTGGTTCAGTTCTCTGCTGGGCTTCTCTGATTCAGAATTTTCCTCCTCTCACTTGAAGAAATTCAAAAGGAAACCTCTGGAATCTAGAGCCCCCCACCTGAATTTGGATGAAGGGATTGCTTTCCCCAGTATCCCACTTGACTATAAATTTGGGGGCCTCCTTAATTTAATGCATTAGTTGGGGGGGGGGTATGGTCTGTTAACCCAGTCTTAAGGGAATGGTTGTTGTGGGAGGCTTTCTGCTCCATCTTGGAAACTTCAAGGTGATCCTCCAGTCAACTGCATGGCAGCTGTTGTCATAGAGGGGCTTGGAAAGAACCCAAGGTAATCCTTATTGCCGGGAGACCAGACAGAATTATCTGGCCTCCAATGTTTCATGAGTGTTGAAGTAAGTCTTACTTGGCCAACACCATTTTTAGTGGTAGCTGCCCCAGGGTAGGAGCTATTAGAAGAAAACTCAGCTGTTCATTCCCCTGATGAGGAATCTTGGGTAATGGACCAATTTTGAGAAATGCATGAGTATGTTGGGTAATTTTTGCATGCAAGGGTTTGCATTCCATGACATGTGACTTTATTTCATCATTACCTAACTCAATGAATATTTTATAGGCTGAAAAAGCGGCCACATAGATTTTTAAGGAAAGAAAACTGAAATACCAGGTGGCATTCTTAAGTTTTTAACCTTTCAATGTGATTGTTGCTGCAGTCAGTGGAGCAGGTTGTTCATCCAGATCAGGAATTTGTCATCATACCTGACAGTCACTTCAACTTAAAGGCACTTTTCATTAATGCTCCTTAAAACAGTACTTCACTTTTTGTTGTGCAAGTGAAGGAGAAGCTGCATAAACATGAGAAGATGCTTGCTGTAGTTAGTGTAAAGCTTTCCATTAACCCAGAAAACTACTGTTGCAACTAGAGGAAAAATTTTTCAAAAAAAGAACCTTTTGGGTTCCAAAAATAGACCAAGCCCAAAAA
>NC_056739.1:1469605062-1469630062 GCF_019279795.1 Protopterus annectens
AATAAATATTCCCTTTGCTGCGGTGAACTGTCCAATAAATAATCCATAAACCAAAAGACAGCTGGTTCACCCAGGCTAACACTGTGCTGAAAAGCAAGTAAACTGTCTGTGCAATCCAGTAATAAAAGTTCTGTTAAAATCCAGAATTTAATGAAAAGAATGAAATAAAACAAAATAAAAACAAAAATAATAAAAATTAAGTCTCTTGTCCAACGATAAGCGCTTTAGAATAGTTCTTCAGATTGTATAATCAAATGGGACATTCATCTGTATATATAAGCCAGTCAAGATTATTCACCCAATGAGAATATCAACACCAAGGTTCCAGCCAATCCATGTGTGGATTTCTCCATCTGATTTGCATAAACCGGGTTAACAATCCCATTTTCTAAATGGATGTTTCACACAGCTTCCATGTCCAGTGCTAATGAAATATGCAAAGTAGGTGATGTTAGTAACCAATAGCACTTCCAAAAGTAGTAACAGATGAAGCAGCTAGCTTTCATGCATACTTAGAAGCATGCCTTACACTAATGTATTGGAGTCAGAATATGCAAAATAGGTGAACTAAACAACCAATAGTGGCTTCCAAAAACAGCAAAAGACAAATCTGCTAGCCTTCATGTATTCTTACTGAAAAACTTGCCAGATAATCCCAAAAGCAGTTCTTTACATATTTCTAATATTCAATAAAGAAAAAATGGCACGGACAGTAAATGGAGGATCTAAATAGCCAATGGTGGCTTCCAAAGAGCGGCAAAAAAAAAATCTGCTCACTTTCATAAATTCCTATTATGAAACTTCTTTTCTTTAATCTAATTAACCCAAAAGAAGTTTTTCACATATCTCTGATGTCCAGTGATGGGGATGACAAAAAAATAATATATATAGTAGTAAGCATATCTATCATTAAAAAAAAATAGGCAATGTCCTTACCAAAATTTCATTTCTCAAGACATGAATATTGCAGGACAATTACTAAATGGCAATAAATGTCAAGGCTCCATTGTCTTACATGGCCCCATTTGTACCTCGATAAATTCACATGGTGACTGTCTATAAGTTTTTCCTGAGAAGAGTATAGGTATGTTATTTCACTCCAGCAATGTATGCAAATTTCAGACTTCATTTCATCCATACAAAATCAGTATATGTAAGTTTCTGACTTCATCCCATCCATTCAAGATCAATAGGGAACTTTTACTAGAATTCCACCATCTCTGTTCAGATGTTTATCATATTGTCCAGTTTTGTATTGGTGAAACCAGATCAGGAAAGATATGGGCATATTAAACTACAGATAGCATATGTCGACAGGTTCATAGGTTAGTACTAGGCTAACTGCCCTTGTGAGCCATTTTAAGCCTAGCCAATTACCCCTTGTGAGACTCAAACCCTGCGCCCTGTGTTTGTAAGGCAAACACCTTAACCATTAGGCCACCCTCCCACATTGTGAACAGCGTCAAATCTTCTAATCTTGACACTAACATAATCAAACTTAATCAAACTTCTGTTAGGATATAAATGCTCTTGTAAAACAAAATAATAAGTATATTATTTCACTGTTGCAATGTATGCACATTTCAGACTTCATTCCATCCATCCAAGATCAATATGTATACATTTCTGACTTCATTCCATCCATTCAAGATCAATAGGAAATTTTACTAAGATTCCACCATGTCTCTTCAGATATTTATCATTCATCACTTATGATCTCGTTAGCTCATGGCCGATTTGCGTCTCTTCAAGACAGGTTTCAACAGTATAACATTATTCAACCCCGGATGTTGATCGGCTCTAAGGTTTATTATCCATTTGGTTTCCCTAAGTTCAGTTATGTTCTCAGTATCCCCTTTTTTGGCCAGTATGTATGGTTTCTATAGCTTTGTATGAAAACAAGTGATTTTATGCTGACTGACATGATTAGCTAGGGCATTATGAATATCTTGGTTCACGATGTCCCTTTGATGCCTCTGTATGCATTTCTTAAGCATTTGGATAGTTTTGCCTGCATAAAATGACTGGCATGATCTACATGTAGCCAGATAAACAACATTGCTGGTGGTACAGGTTGCTTTAACATCAAATGTATAAAGTCTCTTCATTTTTGGATGCTCAAATTTGTTGCTACTATCAGAGTACAAATATTGCAGTTGCCACACATGAAAGTCCCCTTCTGTCCTTGAATCCGCTTCGTCTTTTGTGTTTTTGTACACAATAATCTTTTCAGATTCCTCTTGTTTTTATAGCAGAAATGTGGTCTTTCTCCCACTATATCTTTTAACTTGGGAATCTTGCGTTAGAATGGGCCAAAACTGTTGAATTATTTTCTGAATTTGATAGTTATCCGTGCTATAAGTTAAAGCAAATCTGGTCAGTGCATCTTTATCCTTCTTCCTATCTTCCCTTTCCTGCGTTGGTAACCTCAAGTCTTTCCCCTTGTAGCCTCTTTCTTTCAAATTTTCCTGTAAAAGACTCACCTCTCTATTACGTGTATCCTCTCGGCTACAACATTTATAAATCCTATTAGTTTAATTTCTCATGATGTTTCTGGAAATATGTCTAGGATGCATACTGCTTTTCAGCAGGTAATGATTACGCCAGGTACTTTTCTTGTGTAGTTCGATTTCTAGTTCTCCTATTTCATTGAGCATAACATTAACATCCAAAAAACTTACTGTGCATTTAGAATAGTTAGAGCTAAAAGTCAAGAACGAGGTGGTTGTATTCAAATAATTATGGAAGAGTTGAAATTGCTCTGTACTTCCTTTCCATAAGATGAACAAGTCATCTACAAAACAAAATATCTGAAGAGACATGGTGGAATTTTAGTAAAATTTCCTATTGATCTTGAATGGATGGGATGAAGTCAGAAATTTATACATTTTAATCTTGGATGGGATGAAGTCAGAAATTTATACATATTAATCTTGGATGGAATGAAGTCTGAAATTTGCATATATTGCTATAGTGAAATAATATACTTATTTTGTTTTACAGTAGCATTTATATCCTAATGGAAGTTTGATTAAGTTTGTTAGTGTCAAGATTAGAAGATTTGATGCTGTCAACATATGCTATTTGTAGTTTAATATGCCCATATCTTTCCTTCTCTGGTTTCACCAATACAAAACTGGACAATATGATAAACATCTGAGCAGAGATGGTGGAATTCTAGTAAAAGTTCCCTATTGATCTTGAATGGATGGGATGAAGTCAGAAACTTACATATACTGACTTTGTATGGATGAAATGAAGTCTGAAATTTGCATACATTGCTAGAGTGAAATATACCTATACTCTTCTCAGGAAAAATGTATAGACAGTCACCATGTGAATTTGTCGAGGTACAAATGGGGCCATGCAAGACATGGAGCCTTGACATTTATTGTCGTTTAGTAATTGTCCTGCAATATTCATGTCTTGAGAAATGAAATTTTGGTAATGACATCGCCTATTTTTTATTGATAGCGATGCATACTACTATATATATTATTTTTTTTTATTTTATACCTGCTTCATTCGGTATGGTAGTAAAAAGTAAGAAAAATACGAGTGGCACTTCAAAACCAAACCAGTAAATCCAAGAAGAAGAATGCCAAGGACCAAAGAAACAAACTCCACAACAGTGGACCAAATATGAATTACCGTCCACATGTTTCCAATAATGAATATACCAAAACTACAGATGAGTGGCTTAAGCGAGACTTTTTATTTAACAAGAGTAACAAATATGACAATGGCCATGTGGACGGTAATTCATATTTGGTTAAACTTGATAAATTGAACAATTTTATGATGAAATACATTTGTTCGTGTATTTTCGTGCAGCACCTGGCTTTTTGGAATAAACTGTTGTGGAGTTTCAGTTTCTTTGGTCCTTGGCATTCTTCTTCTTGGATTTAATGGTAATAAAAAGACTATTGATATCTAATGTGGTAAGAAGAATGCTAGATTTATCCATTATTGCTTCCATCACTGGATGCAATTTATGAAGGAAGTCATCTGTCTCTCTTAACACTGTACCATGATTCTTTAAATTTTTTTTCAGTTCTCTTTCTACAAATAAAGACATATTTCCTGTAATCCAACCTTGGCCGGAAACGATAGGACGTAATGGTGGATCTTAAAGCTTTTTGTGCATCTTCGGTAAGCCATTAATACTGGGAACTGTAGGATTGGTGACATCTAGGAAGTTAAATAGATCTAAGTCAATTTGCCTTTGTAAAACCATATCATGTAGAAACGTTATGTATAGCTCGATTGACATCCAAAGGTGTAACAGCAGTATAAGTTTTCGAATCCTTTAACATTTCTTCCATTTTACTGTAATACCATGAGGAATCCATAACTACTGTAGCTCCACCTTTGTCTGCTGGTTTCAGTATAACTTCTCTATTCTGTTGTAAATGCTGAATAGCTACCCTCTCTTCTGAGGTTATGTTACTGAAATGTTTGGTACGGGGATCTGACCTCAATTTCTGTACCTCATTAGTACATAATCTTGTAAATAACTCCACTGCTGGATGGCTAACAGGTACACATGTGCTAGGTTTCCTTGGTTTCTTGTTGAGCTCCTGTTTATTACCAAATATATTCTTCAATGTAATATTTCGACCAAAACATTTTAGATCAATGACTAATTCACTTAAATCAGGGAATAAAAGTCAAACCTTTTAGCAATATTGACTGTTCAGCTGCTGTTAAAACACAACTGGATATATTCACCACCAACGATTTGTTCACATCAGGGTTTTTTTTTCCTCTTCCAGTCTTAACTTCGGGATCTGTTGCTTGTATAATAATTCTGCTTCAGAAAAATTGGCAAAGTAGTGGTGACTGGTAAGTGGGCACCCTTTAATTTAGGTATAGCCCCTGAAGTAGATGTTTCAGTAGTGTTGCTTAAAATGTCAGAACCTGGAAGTTCCTGCTCTGCTGGGAGTTTCTGAACTTCACTTTCAATAGGTGAATTATCCACAAAGTTAATATTGTGCTTCTCCAGATTTACTTTTCCATTACTAAGATTACTATTGCTAAACATTGGAACATGTTGTCTCTGTCCAACTAATTGTTCCTCCCTTGGCCATTCGAAGATATATCCATGCTTGAAATCCAATACATCTCTATTCAGTTTTTTAATTTTCTGTTCTTTTATTTTAGTCTCATAGATATTCAAATTAAACGGTAACGTTTCCAATCTATTTATATTATAAGGAGTTAAATTCACCTTTTCTAGTTCTGTCTGTTTGTCTTGTATCTGAACAGTCTTCTCTTCTTCTGGTTTAAAATATTCTAACAGAAGTTTGATGTACCTGAAGCTGGTTTCAAGATGATCGCCTGCCAGTTTGCTAATAATGAAGGATGTTGATGCCCATAGCTAGGCATGCATTTGACCCGCATGCCTCTAGGTATAACTTTATGATGCAGACATGCTTCTAAATGGTACCACTGCCAAGTAAGTCTTTTCAGTTTATATGTAGCAGTCTCAACAGCCCTAATATGGTTTCAAACCTGGAACTATCAGCATTTTCCTTAGGATTACTTCCAACGCTAGCTCCATTCAAATCAAAATGTAAGCTCAGTAGTGGATTCAAGTTGTTGTCTGCATTTTCCATATTTGTTCCTTGGAGAAAATCCAGAACAGCAGCATTTGTCTTACTTCTTGAGTAGCTAGATTCGTTAGCCATGTGCAGAGGGGAAATATAAACAAAGTAGCAAAAAAATGAAGAAATATTCCCTTTGCTGCGGTGAACTGTCCAATAAATAATCCACAAACCAAAAGATAGCTGGTTCACCCAGGTTAACACTGTGCTGAAAAGCAAATAAACTGTCTGTGCAATCCAGTAATAAAAGTTCTGTTAAAATCCAGAATTTAATGAAAAGAATGAAATAAAACAAAATAAAAACAAAAATAATAAAAATTAAGTCCCTTGTCCAATGATAAGCGCTTTCATAGGTTCATACTAGGCTATCTGCCCTAGGGCATTTATAAGCCTAACCAGAGTATGTTTGGCTTTCACCACCCATTTTAAATTAATTTTGCTATGCCCTTTTTCGAGGTTAGTATACTGTGCCTCTGTCTAGCAGTGACACAGAAGTGATACCCAGGGTAAACCTACGATCTCCCATCCACTCATCAAGATTCCTCTTGAAGAAAGTCGATGAGGGACTCTGCCTAACCTGGACTGGGATTTTATTCCAGAGTGAAGGGAGCCTCTGGGTTATGAATCTGTCCCTCCAGCATGTCCTATTTATTTCAGTGCTGAGGTTCAAGTCTCTCAAGCGTGTAGCTCGATGGGATTTGGATTTTTTGAGGTGCAGCATGTCCCTTAATTCCGGGTTGGACATGGCTTTATACGTCAGGCACAGGTCGCTTCTGAGCAGGCGGAATGCCACTGAGTAGTGCTGGATTTTCTTTAACCGGGCAGCATATAGCATCTGTTTGAGCCCTTTGATCCTCTTGGTGAGGTACTTTTGGGGTCTTTCCAGTTGCTGCAAGTGTCTGGTAAGGTACATCCCAAAAGGGGCATTGTACTCTATTATGGGCCTGATGAGGGATGAGTAAAGAGGCACGATGACCTCCCCTGATCTAGATGTGAATCCCTTCATGATTAGGTGGGCTATATAAAATGTTTTTCTAACCACTTTGGCCACGTGGTTGTCAAATGAGAGATTGCTATCAACTTGGGTCCCCAGGTCCCTAATTACTACTTCTGTACTTAATGGATTACCACCTATGTGGTAATTTGTGGGCACTTTGTTTTTGCGAAAGGGGATGACTATACACTTTTTGGCATTTAGCTTGAGGCCATGGCTCTGGCACCAGTTGTCTGTTTCTATGAGGCCCTTTTGGAGAATGCTTGTGTCGGCTGGAGAGTCTATTATGGCGCCCAGTTTGCAGTCATCTGCGAATTTGGTCAGCCACAGTCCTTCTGTGTTGGCCTGTACCTCCGAGAAATATATACCGAACAAGAGAGGTCCCAGGACTGAGCCTTGTGGGACGCCACTTGTAACTGGTTTGGAGTCTGACATGGCTCCAGCAATTCTAACCATGTGGATTCTTTCCTTGAGCGAGTTTGCAACCCATCTAGTGACATAGGGGTTTATATTTAAGCTGGTGAGCTTATCTATAATGCCCGAATGGGGTATTGTATCGAAGGCTTTTGCGAGGTCCAGGTAGGCTGTGTGGACCCTTCCCTTCGCCAATGGCCTTGGTGACCTGTTTCAAAGAAGTCGACCAGGTTTAAGAGGCAGGATCTGCCCTTAAAGCCGAACTGGGTAGGATCCAGTGTCTGTAGGTCCCCAATATCTTTATTTATGAGGTCCATGATGATCCTTTCCATAGCTTTGCAGACCAAGCTAGTCAGGCTTATGGGACGATGGTTTCCAGGGTCTGTTGAGGCACCACCTTTGTGGAGAGGGACCGCTGTTGCTGTACGCCACTCTTTGGGTACATATCCTGTAGTAAGGCTGAGATTGAACAGTAGTTTTATGTTTGGGTTTAGCTCTTCTTGGAGTTCATATAGGACGCAGCCCGGGACACCGTCTGGTCCCATTGATGCTGTGTTTTTTGCTTTGGAGAGGGCGGCTCTTACCTGAGCATCTGAGATGTCAGGGGGCAACACTTTGCTGGGATAGATATTTGCCCTTTTGGTGGGGGGGGGGGGTTTGCGCTGAACCTGTCAGCTAGGATGTTGGCAATGTCTGTAGGTTCGGTGTATTTTTTGTCTTCTGAGCATATCTGGGAATTCCCACCCAGGTTCCTAACATAACTAAAGAAAGCCTTGTGATTATCCTTAGTGTCCTGTGCAGTTTTTCTCTCGAAGCTGGCCTTAAACGATTTTATGAGTTTCATAGTATAGTACTAGGCTATCTGCCCTGGGGCATTTGTAAGCCTAGCCATAGTGATGTGGCTTTTGCCACCCCATGAAATGGTACCAAAATTGTCAGAATAAATCTAGAATACTGTGCCTCTGTCTAGTAGTGACACAATGAAGGTCCCCTTATATAATAGAATTAGTTTACTGTGCCCCTGTCTAGCAGTGACACAGATGTGACCCGTGGGGTAAACTTACGATTTCCCATCCAGTCATCAAGATTTCTTTTGAAGAGAGTCAGTGAGGGGCTCTGCCTAATACGAACTGGGATCCTGTTCCAAAGCATGGGAAGCCTCTGGGTTATGAATCTATCCCTCCAGCATGTCCTATTCATACTTGTGCCGAGGTTTAAGTCTTTAGCTCTTGTGGTCCTGATGGATTTGGATTTTTTGAGGTGGAGCATGTTCGTCAGATCCTGATTGGACATGGCCTTGTACGTCAGGCAGAGATCACCTCTGAGCAGGCGGTATGCTACTGAATAGAGCTGAAGTTTCTTTAGTCTGGCAGAATAAGACATATGTTGGAGACCCTTGATCCTTTTGGTGAGGTACTTTTGTGGTCTCTCCAGCTGTTGCAAGTGCCGGGTGAGGTACATACCAAATGGGGCATTGTACTCAATCATGGGTCTGATGAGGGAGGAATATAGGGGTACAATGACATCCTTGGATCTGGATGTGAATCCCTTCATGATGAGGTGTGCAAGGTAGAATGTTTTTCTAACCACTTTGGCAACGTGGGTGTCAAATGAGAGGTCCCTAGGTCTCTGATTACTTTTTCCGTACTCAGTGGGTTGCTGTCTATGTGATAATTTGTGGGTACTTTGTTTTTTCCGAAAGGGATGACTATACATTTTTTGGCATTTAGTTTAAGGCCGTGACTACGGCACCAGTTGTCCGTTTCAGTGAGGCCTTTTTGTAGGATGTGTCTGCTGGTCTATCGACTATGGCGCCTAGTTTGCAGTCATCTGCGAACTTTGTCAGCCACAGCCCTCCCATGTTTGCTTTAACATCTGAGAAATAAATGCCGAGCAAGAGGGGTCCCAGGACAGATCCCTGTGGGACACCACTTGTGACTGGCTTTGAGTCTGACATTGCTCCAGCGATTTTAACTTTATGGGTTCTGTCCTTCAGCCAGTTTGCAACCCATCTAGTGACATAAGGGTTTACTTTTAAGCTGTTTAGCTTATCTATGATGCCTGAGTGGGGTATTGTGTCGAAGGCCTTAGCCAAGTCCTGGTATGCTGTATGGACTGCATTGCCCTCATCAATGGCTCTAGTGACTGTTTCGAAAAAGTCAACCAGGTTTAAAAGGCCGGATCTGCCCTTTACAAAGCCGAACTGGGTGGGGTCAAGTGTCTGTAGGTCCCCTATGTCTCTGTTTAGGAGGTCCATAATGATTCTTTCCATAGCTTTGCAGACCAGGCTAGTTAAGCTTATGGGGCGGTAGTTTCCAGGGTCTGTAAAGGCACCCCCCTTGTGGAGTGGGACCACTGTTGATGTACGCCAGTGTTCAGGTACATATCCCGAAGTAAGGCTAAGGTTTAATAGCATTTTTATGTGTGGGTTTAGCTCCTCTTGGAGTTCACGTAACACGCACCCTGGGTTAGTCAGGTCCCATTGATGCTGTGTTTTTTGCTTTGTTTAGAGCGGTTCTCACTTGGACATCTGAGATGACAGGGAGATTACATTCAGCTGGGATAAGTATTTCTTCTTTGGGGGTGAAAGAGGGGAGAAATTTGCACTGAAACTGTCAGCCAGAATGTTAGCAATGTCTGTGGGTTCAGTGTATTTTTTGTTGTTGTGAACCAACTCTGAGCATATCTGAGGGTTTCCGCCCAGGTTTCTAACGTAGCTGAAGAAGGCTTTGTGGTTATCTTTAGTGTCCTTAGCGATTTTTCTCTCAAAGTTTGCCTTGGATGTTTTTATGAGAGAACGTAGTTTTCTGCTAATGTTGATCAGTGATGTCTTCCCTTCATGGGATTTCGCTCTGACGTGCAGTAGCTTCCTTCTTTTGTTATACAATTTGTATATAGCTGAGGTCCACCAGACAGGATGCTTACATTTGGTGGAGAGGGACTTGGATTTATTTGGGATTGCATGATCCATGCATTCTTGGAGATGTCCATAGAAAGCATTTGTGAAGGATTCGGCATTGTGGGATGTGATATCCACTGGCACAGTGGGCTTAAAGGATACCATCTCAGTCTTAAGAAGAGTGAAGTCTGCTTTTGAGAAGTTTTTCACTGTGGTCTTTTGTGCTGGGGGCGGAGGTGGGATATGTATATCCAGGGTGATTAGTTTGTGGTCAGATCTCACTAGTGAGGGGTATACTTCCAGTGTGGAGCATTTTGTCCCCATGTTTGTGATGATCAGGTCTAGTATATTATCTCCCCTAGTGGGAGAGGTGACTAGTTCCAGTGCATTTGAATTTATGAATTCCAGGAACCTTTGGGCTAGGGTATTAGGGCTAGAATAATGTACCCAATCTATGTTTGGGTAGTTGAAGTCTCCCAGTATGATGGTATTTTGTGATACATTCATATCCTCCAGTGTCTTCAGGAAGGCTGAGTGGGGTTCTTGAGATTGGGAGGGTGGTCTGTAACATGCTACCAGTTGTATAGCAGTTTTGCCTATGGTTAGTTGCACCTGTATTGTCTCTGATGCTTCATGTGTTGCTACTAACCTGGAGGTGTGGGTGTCCTTTATGAATATGGACACTCCCCCTCCCTTTGTGGTTCGGCCCGGGTATTGGGGCCGAAAAGCATGATACGAGGTATAGCCTGGTAGCGCTGGGGTGCTTTCAGGAGCCTTGAACCAGGTTTCAGTTACTGCACTGACGTCTATGTTCTCCATGCTGAGGAGTGCATCAAGTGCCTGCATCTTGAGATTTAGACTTCTGGCGTTGAGCAGCATTACCCTTAGTTTTTTCGATTTTTGTTTTCTAAGGAGGTGGGTTTGTCTTTTGAGCCTTGCCTAAAAAAGGCACTATGGGGGTGGCAAGAGCCTTAGCCAATATCCAGAAGCCCAGTGGTGACAGGTGTAAGCCATCCCTTGCGAAGCAGCGTGGCTTGTCCAACATATCATCCCAGGCAGACAGACATTGCATCCCCTTAGAATGACACCAGTACTTGAGCCAATTGTTAAAGCTGATCATCTTGTCTTTGTATTGTGGTATCATTCTTGGTGAGGGCAAGATGCTGCTCAGGGTCTGGGTCATACCAGCCTGGGCTACATAATCTGAGAGCTCCTCTGTCTTTTCATGTAGCCCATGGAGGTATGTCTCAGGTCATTCACACCAGCATGAACAATGACGAGTCATATTTGTACTTGCTTTGGAGTGACCCGAGTGTGTTATGTGGCGGATCCTAGCTCCCGACAGACAGCTCACAGTCGCATTCTCCTTGTTCAGCCTGGTCAGCGGGACATCAGTGTGTTTGACTATGGAGTCACCTATTACTAGTGTATCAGGCAAGATGTTTGGCCTTAAGGGTTGCGATTGTTCGACACACTGATTTATTGAAGTATGTGTTGCATTTGTTTTGAGGTTGTGGATTTTTGGATGTCTGCTTTGGGAGCCTCTGTTGTTTGGTAAGTTTTTTATTAGAGCCTCCGAGTATGTCTTTGTGTTTTTATGTGTTTGGTTTGCAGTTGTGGTAGGTCCATGTGGGACTGGGATTGTTGTGTGTGTGGTTGCCATCTCCTCCTGTCTGGTCATGCCAGCCCTGAGTTGAGAGAGTTCAGCCTCGAGTTTGGCTATATAGTTGCATCTCTCACATGTATTTGTGTTTGTTGGGAGGAGGAGAGGGTTGTCTGTGTACATGAGACAATTGTAGCATTGTCTCAAGATACCCAGATTGACCAGCTGAACTGGAGACGACGCCAGTAATCTACCACTCTACCACTCGACATGCTAGAACAGTATAAGGGAGTGGTATACCTTTAAGGGAAGTGGATATTCACAGGGTGGTAAGTAGATGTAGTGCTTTACTTAGTACGAGAGTGCTTTCTTAGTAGAGAAGTATTGAGAACAAGTGCTAGGCTTATAATACAGTGAGTAGTCTGGTTATACTAAGAGTAGAGCTTCCTTAAGGGAAAATTTGAAGAGCAAACTTGGCGGAGCCAGAAAAAGTTTAACTGGCGCTGCTCTATGTGCACGACCGCGCAAAGCTGTGCAAACGCGGATTTTAAACAGTGACCTACAAAAGAGCTAGAAATGGTCCCAAACAACCAATTACTACAGCTTCTTGTGCTGAGGTCACTTCCCCCAAGGACAGGTAGGCTGCTGAAGGCTCCCCACTCCCACTGGTGAGCAAAGAAACTTCCTTCTATCCAAGTAAGTTAATGGACAACACAGGAACTACACCACAGCCCAGAATACAGCAATGCCTGTAAACTGGTCGAAACTAGTCGAGGAAGGCGGGAAAACAAGGATTATTTTTTTGGTTTTTTTTGTTTTTTTGGTAGAAACGCACAGAAAATGCAGAAACAGTGATAAATTAGTTACACAGGCTAGCACACTTTAGTGGGCAGCCTCCACAGTTAAATTAAACAAACAAGCAAACTTTCGATCAAATTCGACTAAATGTAACTTTAAGTGCAGATTTTAAAATAATGCAGCAATCAGTTAAAAAACAGTTCAGGCTAGTTCAAGGTAAGCTACAGAAGCTATTTCAAGTGAAAAAAAGCAAAGATACTTAAATCCAGAAGGTAGTCGCTTTTCTGAGTTCCCTGCTGCTAGGACCACTCTGTAAACCCACGTGGAGCTTGTCTGAGCAGTGCCCTTAGTTTTTTGCTAATACTGATCAGAGATGGCTATTGTATAGTTTGTTTATGGCTGGGGTCCACCAGACAGGACGTCTGCCTTTGGAGGATTGGGTCTTGGTTTTATTTGGGAGTGCATGATCCATGCATTCCTGAAGGTGTTCATAGAATGCATTTATAAAGGATTCTGTGGTCTGGGCCGTATTTTCCACAGGCCCGGGGGCTTTGAAGGATTCCACCTCTGTTTTGAGGAGTGTGAAATTTCCTTTAGAGAAGTTTTTCACTGTGGTTTTCTGGGCAGGGGCTATGGTCGGGATGTTAATATCCAGTGAGATCAGTTTATGGTCTGATCTTACCAGTGAGGGATACACTTCTGGTTGGAGCATAGAGTCCCCATGTTGGTGATGATCAGGTCCAGTATGTTTTCCCCTCTTGTGGGAGTGGTAAGTTGTTCATAGCATTTGAGTTTATGAATTCTAGGAACCTTTGGGCTAGGGTGTTGGAGCTAGAGTAATGCTCCCAGTCTATGTTTGGGTAGTTGAAGTCACCCAATGTAATGGTGTTTGGAGAGACCTTCATATTTTCCAGTGTTCTCAGGAAGGCCGAGTGGGGTTCCTGGGTTTGGGAGGGTGGTCTGTAGCAGACTATAAACTGGAAGGCAGTTTTACCCACTGTTAGTTGCACATGGATAGTCTCTGATGCTTCGTGCTTTGCCACCAGCCTGGAGGTGTGGGTATCTTTGAATATCGATACTCCCCCTCCTTTTGTGGTTCAGTCCAAGTTTTGGGGCAGAAAAGCATGGTATGAGATATAACCTGGTAGTGCTGGGGTGCTCTTGGGAGCCCTGAACCAGGTTTCTGTTACTGCACAGATATCGATGTTCTCCATGCTAAGGAGAGTTTTGAGTGCGTGCATCTTGAGGTTTAGACTTCTGGCGTTGAGTAGCATTACTCTTAGTTTCTTATCCCTTGTGATACCTATGGAGGTGGGTTTGTCTTTTGAGCCTTGCCTAAAAAAGGCAATATGGGTGTAGCAAGAGCCTTTGCCAATATCCGAAAGCCCAGGGGTGACAGGTGCAAGCCGTCCCTAGCGAAGCATCGTGGCTTGTCGAGCATATCATCCCAGACTGACAGGCATTGGATCCCCGTTGAATGACGCCAGTACTTAAGCCAATTGTTGAAATTGATCATCTTGTCTTCATATTGTGGCATCATTCTTGGTGAGGGTAAGATGCTACTCCAAGGTCAGGGTCATACCGGCCTGGGCTACACGCTCAGAGAGCTCCTCTGTCTCTCTTCATGTAGTCCAGGGAGGTACGTCTCCGGTCATTCACACCAGCATGGACAATGACTGAGTCATATTTGTACTTGTGCTTGTGTTATGTGGCGGATCCTAGCGCCCGACAGGCTGCTCACCGTGACCTTCTCCTTGTTCATCCTGGTGAGCGGGACGTCAGTGTGCCTGACGATAGTTGCCTATTACAAGTGTATCAGGTGTGTTGTTTAGCCTTAAGGGCTGTGACTGTTCGGCACACTGGCTTTGTGAGGTATGTGTTGCACGTGTTTTGTTTTGGGGTAGCGGTTGCTTGGGTGTCTGCTTTGGAGGTCTCTGCTGCTTGGTCAGATCTTTATTTAGAGCCTCCGAGTATGTTTTTGTGTGATTGTGTTTGGTTTGCTGTCGTGGTAGGTCTATGTGAGACTGGAATTGTAGTGAGTGTGGTTTCCTTCTCCTCCTGACTGGTTATGCCAGTACTGAGTTGAGAGAGCTTAGCCTCCAGTTTGGCTATATGGTTGCATCTCTCACATGTTGGAATTTGTTGGGAGGAGGAGAGGGTTTTCTCTGTACATGAGGCAGTTGTAACATTGCCTCAAGATTCCCAGATTCACCAGCTGGACCGGAGAGGAGATTGACAACTGACCTTTGGACATGCTAGAATAATATTGGGAATTCCTTTATAATTGAAAACAAGGGCCAATAGGGAGTGAGGGTGTAGTGCTTTTAATTTTTAGTGCTGACTTATATAATTGCTTTAGTGAGCAAGTGCCAGGTAACTTAAGTGCAATGTGTTACAGGTAACTTAAATGCAAAAACGACAAACAGTAACTTTCTTTCAAGTGAAACAAGGAAATAAGTACAGTAAGCAATGCAGATATCACTAGGGATCCACAGAAGCGCTGAGAAGCCACATTTTTAGGTGGAATTAGCGTTCCAGGGAAATAACAAGCAAACAAACAACAAGCATACAAACAAAGCTAGATTCAGCAGGCCTGGATCTAGTCTATGCTACAGCAAACAAGGTGTACCAATTTCAGTAAGAAAGAGTTCAAATATGCAGGCACTATAAACCTTTAACCAGAAATTCCCAGCTCAGAAGGGCAGAGTCCAGCCTCTCCTCCCACAAGAGTGCAGACCACGAACCTTCTTAATGTAAAATAACTGGCCTGAAGCCCAAGTGCATAAACCATAACTAATACACTTTAAGAATAACAGACACCTGAGCTCTCAATCAGCAGTTCCCAACTTAGAAGGATGAAAGCTACCTGTCCTGCCACCACAGTGCATGCCACAAACCTTCCTAATGTAAAACAACTGGTCTGAAGCCCAAGTGCTTAATCCAAAAGACTTAGAATGATAGCTACACTTTAATCAAGTTACTACCAAGCAGTAATAAATACAATTGAATACTTTAAAGAATGCCTGGATTAGTGCTCAAGTTATACAAACAAAGCTAGATTCAGCAGGCCTGGATCTAGTCTATGCTACAGCAAACAAGCTGTACCAATTTCAGTAAGAAGCAGTTCAGATATGCATGCACTATAAGCCTTTAACCAGATCTTCAGATCATATAATCAAATGGGGCATTCATCTGTATATATAAGCCGGTCATGATTATTCACCCAATGAGAATATCAACACGAAGGTTCCAGCCAATCCATGTTTGGATTTCTCCATCTGATTTGCATAAACCGGGTTAACAATCCCATTTTCTAAATGGATGTCTCACACAGCTTGCTAATGTCCAGTACTAATGAAATATGCAAAGTAGGTGATGTTAGTAACCAATAGCACTTCCAAAAGAAGTAACAGATGAAGCAGCTTGCTTTCATGCATACTTAGAAGCATGCCTTACACTAATGTTAGCCTGGGTGAACCAGCTGTCCCTCTCTGTGTCGCGCCCCCCCCCTCCGTGTCTCTCTCCCCCCTCCCTCTCTGTCGCGCTCTCTCTCCCTCCCCCCTAGATGGTAGGCTGCAACACCACACAAATGAATCTGGGAGTTACTGTACACTGGTTACAGCATTTCTTTTTATTATCCTTCCCAATGTCCCCCCTCCCCCTTCCCCATACTGACATCCCACTCTGTCAAAAGATGATGACCAGGTAAGAAATTGCAAACCTCAAGGGGGAGGGGGAGGGGCTGTAGAAGAGGTTTCACCAGACCGAAGTGGATCAAAATTTAATCGAGATTCTCTCAGATTTCTAAATTGACAAAGACATTTGGGGTCCATTCTAGGTCTTGAAGCTTAAACCGGTTTGTGAAAACCAAATCCTGGGTGGCCAGAGTGTAGTCCATTTTTTTTTCCAGTGTAGAGAAGGGAGACTAGATGTACTCCTTGTTCTGCTTCAGGGTGAGAGCAAGCTATTATCCGTTCAGGATCCTCCCATTTAGTGTCAACACTTCCCATGGTGTGCATCAACAGCCTAGAAGCCATTGCAGCACATTTTAGACTGTCTGGAACAAGTATTTGTCTTTTTGGATAATTGACTCCTAGCTGCTCCTACAGGAGTTTCTGTTCAGTGTTCAATGACATTTCCGAGGACTGGAATAAATGTAGTAAGCAATTCATTGCACTGACTTGCCAGATGAAGCCATCTCAAGCAGTGATTTTCAGCAAGTGCCAGGTGGACTCTGACCTCCCTAAGGGAAGTATTTTTGTCCCTTCAGTCAAAGGATCTTCGTATTGATCATTTCTGTAATAGCCTTAATTGTATGCATTATATCCTGCCCAAGTATACAACAGTTCGCCAGTTTACAAAGTTTCAGGGCACCTTCCATGGGCCTAAACTGTCAGGTAATTTCAGCTGAGTTGACTAAGACAAGTTTTGGTGCCAAGCACTTCAGAGTTGTAATATTTTCAAGGATTAATAGTGTGCTTGCGCTGTTCCTATCCTGGGAAGATATGTTCCCTTTGGGGGGTGATCCTTCCATTTAATTTGGTTATTATTGTTACTTTTCTCTTTAGAATAGTTATGAGACTGTACTCTTATTTACTCTTAAATGGGAACTTTTTTTCCTGTCAGTTTAATAGTTTAAATTAAAGCAGCTTTTTTTTCTGTGGAGGAATTATTTAAAAATGCTGCCAGCCCCATAACGTAAAATGGTGCTTTTTACTGTGTTTGTCTGTAAAAAGTGTTTTTAAAAGCCTTTCATTTTTACCAGCATTTGCTGCTTGTTTTCCCCAGGAAAACAATTTACTTCACCATGGGAAAAAATCTGTCCGTCCCACAGTCATTCCTTCTTCCAGCCATAAAAAAAAAAAAAAGGTTTAGCAAACAGCCTTTGCTATCACAGCAGGCTAGCAATTTGCCTCAGCTGCAGGTGGGTAACACTGTGACCATTAGTATCTCATACTACACTTTTACCCAGTTCCTCTGGTGTAGCACCTTCAGCCAGTATGGACCAGTGTTAGCCGCATCCTGTTCGGCTGTTGGGGTCCCTTCAGTGGGCAAGGGAAAGCCAGTCTTGTCAGCCCTGGGGGAAAGAATAGGAAGGCTTCCTTGTTTTGTCAAAATGCTGTGCTCGTCCCTAGTGAAGCTACTGCTAGTGCCATTGTAACACTGATGGTTCTGTTTTTCTGTCAGAGAAACCAAAAACGAAACCTATATCTACTCCTCATCAAAGTTCCTAAGACTGGGGCAGTTTACTAGGTCTGGCTCCGGGTTTAGATACCTCTTTTCTTCAGAGTTTCAAGATTCTGAATCTGGACAGGAGGATGAAGGGACAGATGCAGGGTTTTCACCTTGGCTTGCTGATTCAGACTCTGAGGATACCTCAGCTTCTGACTGTTCCTATAGAGTTTTCTCTTTCTCCGAGATTGTCTAGAATATGCCAGTGTTTTCAGTGGGAGAAAAATGGAGGTTTCTCATTCCATCAGAAAATACTATTGGCAGTTTCAGAAGGAATTTACAGAATATACTCCCATTCTTCCAGTTCTGTCAACTTTGTAGGATGCGTTACTGCCTGCAGTTTTCCCGACTGTTGGACAGCTGCTCTTAAAATGGCAGATAGGATGTATAAAGTTCATTATTAAGTTTTTATACACTCTTCCAAACATAATCCAGCAGCTGTACCTGTAGTCTATCCTGCTACTACTAAACCCCCAGTAGGAATGGAATTAACTATTTCTGAAAAGGCTAGGAAGATTATTGATAATTGTGGGGAAAGTGTATGCTTTTGCAGCTTTGATTTTTCGGAATTTTGAATTGTCAGGCTTGTATGTTACTGTTTATCCAAACTAATTGTGAAAGTTTGAGCAACGTTTTGTCTGCAGTCTCTTCTGGTGAGGAAAAATCTGCTTTAAACTTGTGTTCAAGTCACCACTCATAATGTAGATTAATCCCTTTTTAATTTCTCCAAATCTTTTGGGTTTCTAATACCATGACTGGAATGGACTCCATTCTTAAGTCAAAGTACAAGTTCGTGAAATTAGTATCGTTTCAATCTTTGTCAGCCAGACGTGCTCTTCGTAGCACCTGAAATGTGTCCAGTAATGACTCCTCCTGCAATTTGTATGGAGTTAAATGTATTGGTAATGTTTCTAAATACTTCTGTAAATTTCTTTTTACCAAAAAACAAGTAATCTGTGTGGTATCCCCGAAGTCTCAAACAACCCACTAAACCAGTATAGTGCGTCCAAAAACAAATTAATAAAGGATTTTCATCTGGAAACACTGTCTTACCCTGCTTGGATTACTTTTGAGTACTTGGTAATTCTGCATAATATTTTAAATTATGGATTTTTATTTTTTTTTTTACTTCGAATGAGTTTAAGTTCGCTACTTTTACTATCAGTATCTGAGCTGATTAATATACAGTGATGAACTAGATGTATATGGATTGAAAATCGTCCACACACAAGTTTCTTGGAGTTTTGTTTAAATTTCCTTTTATAAGACCTTTTGCTCCTACTACTGCTGGAATTGTCTAGATGTCTTTCTCCCACATTGCTCTCATTTGTGCCTGCAAATCCTGATAGTTTATGACTTTGTCTCTCTTTCTACTCAAGACACAGTAGTCACTAGGCATATGGATTTAAATGATCAGTGCTACTTTTGTCTTTTCATGAACCATTAGAGTTGGTTTTCTCGCATCTGTCTTTTGAACTGTCAGAAATGGGTGATCCCATGTGATGTCAACTTCCATCATTTTCTGTGATGCTTTATGGCTCATGTTTCCAGTGTTTTTCAGCATTATAATCTTTGCACAATCACAGTGCAACAGTCTTGCCACATTATTATGCCTTTCAGTATACAGTCCTTCTGCTATTAGTATATCACAACCAGCAACCAGGTATTCAAATGTTTCCAATTCTGTTTTGCAAAACCTACATTTGTCTGTTTCCCCCACATGTTCAATGGACTTTGTAAACCAACGTGTACATAGCCCACTGTCTTGGACTGCCAGTATTAACCTTTCATCTTTTGGTGCAAATTCACCTCTCCTTAACCATTTCTGCATTCAATCCTGAACAACATGAGGTTCTTGCAGGAGTTTTCTATACTTGCAACTATATTTATATATTTTCCACATTCCTTGTCCTCTCTGTTCATTCACCTTTTATTCTTTCTTTTGTTTTTTGGCACATTCAGTTGCTGCCTGTTTATCTACTTCTGGTTTTAGTTCCATTCCCGCCTGACGTTGATGCTTCTACTAGACTAAAAAGGAAAGTCATCTTAGATTTATTCTCCTTGTGTTTCAAAACTTTCACTATGTTTTGGTCTTGTGAGGTCAGCAGATATGTATGCTGACCTATGACTGCAGATCTACACACGTAGTCAATTTCAAGGAGGCCTATACCTTCTTTGAAATAGGGAATATATAATTTTGGTATTCAATGTTTTCCTGTCTAATCTATCCAACCCCTTTTGGGGCCAGTCACTCTGAAACTATAGGTTAGGACAGGAAGAGCAAATTGGTTTATAGCTTGAATTTTGTTCCTAGATGCCAACGCTGTTTCCAGAATTGGTAGGGAATATTTTAGAAGACTTGAACAAATGCGAATAAAACTCAATTTATTTTATTGTTGATCCTTCATCAGTTGCCAAATATTTATTCACTCTCTTGTTCAAGTTCATTTATATCTCATTATTGTCCCAAACTGATATTTTCTTGGTGCTGCAGCTTTCCTGCTTTAAAGGTTGATTTTGCACATTTATCAAGAACAAATGACATTCTTGTTTGTTTGTATTTCGGCTTTTCCCGGTTAGGGGTTGCCACAGCGGAACTCCGGTCTGCTAATGATTGGCAGTTGATTTTTATGGTGTCGAGTTGCTAGCCCGACGCCCAACCTTCAACGAAGGCACGTCCATTTAACGCATGTCTTTCGAACACCCACTCGACCGTGGGGAGGACATGCAGACTTAACACAGAAGGCTCTCCCAACCCAAGCCGAGAATTGAACGGGAGAACCTCTTGCTGTGAGGCAACAATGCTACCGCTGCACCTTGTATCATCTGAAAAAGTTTTGACTACTTGCAATTATGTTTTCAGTTCCTCATCTGATGAGCTGTACAGTTTTAAATCGACAAAGAGAAGATGAGAAATCGTTACACTTTTGTTGCTGTCTGGGAGCCAGATTATAGCCATGACCTAATCTGTTAAGCAGACAGTTTAATGGGTTAAGGATAAGGCAAAAGAGCAATGGTGACCATTGCAATACCCACCTTTGAATTTCTATCCCGGGAATAAATAACTCGTCATTTATCATGGCTTTAACTGCAAAGTAGTTTGCCATTGTTTCATGGTCGCTGTGATGTTTCAGTGCAGGATGTATCTTGTACATTAAGCTCTTCTATCAATGAATGTGGGATACTGCACTTCTATCAATGAATGTGTGATACTGTCAGATGCCTTTTTGTAGTCACTCCATGCCATACTTGGATTCTTCCCCTTTTTACAGTTCTCCACTATGACTTTAACAACAAATTATCCTTTGTCCTTACATTCACCGCTGTAGTATTCATTATGTATGGGATTCCCTGCTGTGAAGTCCATCGTCTGGCTAGTTTACCAAAGCTTACTGTTGCTTTCAGGTACGCTGAATGTTCCCAACACACTCCTTGGGTAGAGTAGGCCGTAAAGGTGACATTCAGGTATACCATCCTCGGAACTTCATTGCCACCAGTCTGAATGCTTTAACTGTCGGTCTGTTTGTCTGTTTTTTGCCGATTTTCTGTCTGTTGCAATTCTGGTGATTACTCCTACTTGCTGAAGTCCTCACCATTGCAGAGCAGTACCCAGTTGGAGGTTTTGTTCTTGATTTTTTTTTTTTTTTTTTGTGCTGCTTGGGGGGGGGGGGTGATGTCATCCAGGAAGGGTAAATGCCAGTGTGGGAGTTTGATTCCCCATGGTAAGTGTCCGTTTTTTGCCTAGGAGTTTCTCACAACCATACGTCTTGTTCAGTTTGTCAGGTGTTTGAACTGAAAGCCTTTCATAGTAGGCTTTCTTCCCTTTCATTTTATTTTGAGAACCAGCGTCTTAAGCTTTTATTAAAGCTACTATGAATGGAACTTCCTGCCCCAAGGGTCAGCCATCAGGGAAGAAGGTGAAAAAGGTAAGATCAGAATCTTATGCAGTTTATTCTCTGCAGAGTGTTTCGTCCAGACATTATTACAAACCCAGAGACTCACTTGGTTGTGTTATCGGATTCCTCTGCCATGCCTAAGTTGGAGGCCGGTGAGGATTTGGTGGGCAGCACGTAATGAGGCTTTGCAGGCATCCATTTCGGGTGTTCAGGGGAATCAGTTTGTTTCTGATGGGTCTAGGGCATTCCGCAGTTGTTTCTTAGGAAAGCAGTTCCTACTACTGTTGCGGAATGTCATCCTGAGTCAGGGCCTTCTCAGTTTTCTAGGATGGACATCCCCTTAAAGAAACTGGAAAAGTAATCCTGTTTCTCCTGCTGCTAGGGATCCACAAAGTGATTGGCAGGTTTGTACTAGGGGGGGTTATTTATTGCTTTATTGCCGTTAAGCCCTCCACAAGGAGTTTCAGTTCCTGGCCCTCCTTAGTCCTCTTCACTTAAAAGGCCCAGGGAATTGAATTCTTCTGATGAAGAATCCCTTACTTATTTTACCCAGATTATTCCTTTAGACTATGGGTCTGAGGAGGAGGACTAATACTCTAGATACTCCTAAGGAAATTTCGTTTGCGGACTCCATCTCTAGGATGATGGAATTTAAGTGGGATTGTGCCAAGGTTTCTTACATCCATAAGACGAACTATGAGTAACTGCATATAGAATCTCCTAAACCTGCAGCTGTTCCTCCTGTCTTGGCTGCTTTGCTTGATGTTTGTTCCAATGCCTCTAAAACGCCCTATTCTTTGTCCCCTGCTCCTAAGAAATCTGATAGGTTTTATAGGGTGTCTGAGAATTGTTCTTTGTTAAAATGTCCTGCTGCTGACTCCTCTGTGGTGTGTGTGGCCTCTGATAAGCGGTCTGAATTACTTCCTTCATCCATGTTACTGCCTTCTGACAAGGACAGCAGAACCATAGACAGGCTGGGTAAGAAGGTTTATAATTTGGCTACTCCTAGATGTTAGAGCTATTAATTCAGACCCATATATTTATGTATGTGTTGGCTCTTCTTTCTTAGGCCTGTCAGCTTTTTTTTGATCTTCCAGACTCTGAGAATAAATCTTTCCTTGCTAGGGACTTCTCTCAAGTAGTTCATCATTCTGTAGTTGTAATGCAGCTGATACCTCTTCTAGGGCTGCTGCTTTTGGTTCAGTACCGAGGAGGTATTCTTAGTTTAGCCTTAATATCTTCGGGTAAAGGTTGAAGCCTAAGTTGATGATGGATGCTCATCTGGATAATAAACGTTTGTCTGGAGAAGTGGCTGCTGGTTTAAGTGTCTCCAGTACAAGGGGAAGGCCTTACAGGCGCTTAATCATATCTTTCTCCAGTGCCTAAATTTCAGAGAAACTACCCTTCTAAGCCAGCCTTTGCTCGTAGTAATCTCACCCTCCTGCTAAAGGTAAAAAAAAGTGGTAAACGGGCTCCTCCTGCTAAGGCCAATGAGACTGCAGGGATTCTAAAGCCTTCCTTTCCTGACAAAACCAGGTGCTGTCTGACCTATCCACCTGTTCCCAGCCACATTCCTCTTTCACTTCCTGTTAGATCCCAAGAATCCTGATTGATTCAAAGCCAATCAGTCATTCGTCAGGGGTACTTCATAGTGTGGATTTTCCATCTTCCCTTTATGGGTATTCCTCGGCCTCATCAGGAACCACTTCCTTTTTTCCCCAGAGGTTCTTCGAGATCTCTTGTCTCAGGGTGCTAATTCAAGAGGTGCCTGTGTCCCAAGGGGGGGGGGTGTTAATTCAATAATGTTTCTAGTGCCCAGAAAAGAAGATAGTTGACAGATTCTAGACCTCTCTCATCTAAACACTTTTCTGAAGGTGCCTTCCTTTTTGGATGTTGTCCTTTCAGAACCTTTTTTCCTCACTTGCTCTCTCAGGCCCTTCTGGTGTCTGTGAATCTCAAGGATGCCCATCTCCATATTACGATCAATCCTCTCTTTCAGGAGGTTTGTGTTTCTCTGTTGCTTCCTGACATTTTCAGCTCTGTTGCTTTGGCCTTTCTACTGCCCCAAGGGTTTTCACCAAATACCTTGCTCCTATAATTACTTTTTTGCAGGCTTCAAGGGATTCAAATATTTCCTTACTTGAATGACCTGCTGTTTCAGGCATCCTCTCCATTATAGCCAAGCATTACAGCCAGGGTGTTTCAGAGCTCTGAGGTTCATTGGTTCCACCATTCCGATCCTCCCTTTGGCCACCACATGAGGAAATTTCAGTAGTTTCTGAAGTCTGTGTGGCTTCAACATGTGCATCCTCTAGACTTTACAGTTCCTCTTCTCCCTTGTCTCAAGAAGGAACTTCTGTGGTGGATTCAGCAGTTGTCTCTGAATAAAGGACTCCCTTTTCATCCTCCTCTTCCCTCTCGGGCTCTGTTCACAGATGCTTCAGGTGTGGGATAGAGAGCAATGTTTGGCTCCCTTGAAGGATCAGAGTGTGTGGTTGCCTCATCAGCAGAAGGACCACATAAAAGTCAAAGAGCTGAGAGCTCTTATGCTAGCTCTTCAGGCCTTCCATCGTCTCCTGTCCAGGCCCTGTCAAGGTATTCACAGACAATACCACAGTTATGTGGTATATCAGACTTGGGAGAACAAGAGCTTACCTTTGCTGGCTGGCACTTCTGGTATGGGATCTGGCTGTCCAAGTTTCAAGTGACTGTTCAGGCAATTTATAGTCCTTCAGATCAGAACATTGTGGCAGGCACTCTGAGCAGGTCCTTCACTCACGCCCATGAATGGATACTTCACAGGGATGGTTTCTAGACATTATTCACCAGTGGGGTACTCCTCAAGTAGATCTCCTTTGCTTCCCCTCTGAACAGACAACTTCCTCTGTTTTGTGCCAGAGTCCCAGGTCCTCTGGTATGGAAGGTGGACACCCTCTCATTTTCATGGAAGGGGATGTTTCTTTATGTATTCCCTCCCCTTCTCATTCAGAGAGTCCTGTTCAAAATTCAACAGGATGCTCCCAAAATCTTGTTGGTCACTCCCTTTTGTCTGCAACAGCACTTGTTCCCTCTACTTCTGCATCTAGCCAAGGGCAATCATCACAAGTTACTTCACAGGGTGGATCTACTCTCACAAGACGAGGGATCTCTCATCCATCCCCCACCTGTCCACGCTTCAGCTGACACCGTGGGTGATAGGGTTTTGATCCCTCATAGACGCTTTTTTTTTTTTTTCTGAGGATGTGCTGCAGGTCCTGCAGGAGGCCATGAAAACCTATTACTAGGAAATCCTACTTAAGAGATTTTCTATTTGGTGTCTTTCTCGTGACCTGGACCCACTTACTGTGGATTTTCCTTTGGTTCTCTTTCATTTGTGTGAGTTGCTCGATGCTGGTTTGGTTTATTCTGTTAAGGCCCACTTTTCAGCTCTTTCTGCTTGTCTGCCTTTAAACCCCCCCCCCCCCCGTTAGCTCCTAGATTTGAAGCTAAGCAATTTCTTAAAGGCGTCTTTAATATTTAGATCTCCCCGGAAGCCCGTTCCCCCTCCCTGGAATCTTG
>NC_056739.1:1469635062-1469697562 GCF_019279795.1 Protopterus annectens
ATCTTAACATCTTTAATTCTGCCACATCCAGCTCAAACTCCTGCCTTTTTGTCAATGCAACTGTCTCCAACCCATATAACATAGCTTTTTGTCAATGCAACTGTCTCCAACCCATATAACATAGCTTTTTGTCAATGCAACTGTCTCCAACCCATATAACATAGCTGGTCTCACTACCCTCTTGTAGACCTTCCCTTTCACTCTTACAGGTACTCGTCTGTCACAAATCACTCCTGACACTCTTCACCCACTCCATCTTGCCTGTACTCTCTTCCACACCTCTCTTCCACACTCACTGTTTCTCTGAACTATTGACCCCAAGTATTTAAACTCATCCACCTTTGCCACCTCTGCTCCTTGCATCCTCACCATTCCTCTATCCTCCCTCTCATTCACACACATATATTCTGTCTTAGTCCTGCTGACCTTCATTCCTCTTCTCTCTAGAGCATGTCTCCATCTCTCCAGGGTCGTCTCCACCTGTTCACTACTCTCACTACAGATCACAATGTCATCTGCAAACATCATAGTCCACGGGAACTCCTGTCTGATCTCGTCTGTCAACCTGTCCATCACCATTGCAAATAAGAAAGGGCTCATGTATACACATACATGCACACACATTTTACATATTTGACCTAAACAGAAGCAACCAGCATTACCGCAAAAATCTGGTTGCGATAATACGCAAGTACAGAGTTTTCTTCTAAATGACTATAAACTGTCTGCATCAATTCCAGTGTATAGTTTATATGTCGTCAGAAGAAGTTATTGGCCTATAATTTTTAGGGTAGCTTGCAGGTTTTCTCTTAAGTAGGAGCATTGTTTTTCCTGTTAGCCAGGTTGGTATCTGTTTGGGGTGTTCATGTAAATGGTTCTTACTCATGGCTAAATCTTCATGCAAAGATGTTAATACTTTTAACCAGAAGTTAGGTACTGCATCTAGACCTGGGTTTTTCCAATTAGCGACTTTCCTTAACTTTCAATCTCTTTGGCTGTTGGTTCATCCCATTTCATATCCCGTCCCTTTGAACTTCCTTTTACTTCTGTCTATTTAGCATCATGTTCCACAGGATCTTCATAAGTACTTCTCCAAAATGTATCTATTTCTATTTTTTTGTGGTCTTTCAGTTCCTTTTGCCTTGTTTCCCATTTCTCTATAAACCCTTTTTTTGGTCATTAGTAATTTTTTTATTTTGTACTCTTCCTTTTGTTTATCTGTGCGTCTTCCAAATTTTGCTGCCTCTGCTATTTTATTTGCGATAGTGCATGATCAATCCTATCATACTGTGCATTGCATTTATCACGTCTACCTTGCGGAGTATATTTGTTGATCTGTTCCCTCTTCTGTACTGTTCTATCAGTGACACTTGTCTTAATTGCTTTATAGTTTTCTCTGTTTGATACTTCCATGATATTTGATTTCTCCCCTTCCTTTCTCTTAATACCGTGTTCTTGTGGTAGAATTTTATCAGTTGCACAGTAATATATCCTTTTTACTTCTGTTATATCAAATGGATCTCTGTGGACAGTCCCAATTACTGTGTTCATTTGTTTTGTCAAACTTCTGACTTTTTTGGGTTTATTGACCTGCTCTTTCTTCCGTTGATCTTAATATACCTACCTAGCTATTAAATCGAGCAACTCTTCTCTTAGCTCATTTTCTTCTAAACTGAGAGCACATTTTTTGTTCTCCACTTCGTGTGGCTGAAGGCTCTGTAACATCTTCCTGTGGCACATTCTCTTCAGTTTCATCCTATGTAATCCATTGCTGTCATATGGGAACTCGCTGGCCTATCGCTCCTCAACATTAACTGTGTCAGAGTTTTCACAGTTTCCTGTTCCTTCCCTTGCTGTCCAGCTTAAAGTGAACATTTATACTGGTTTCCTATGGAAGGCTCCAATATATCTTAATATGGCAACTGACAGTTGCTTCCCGTTCCACTGGTTTCTCCTGTAATTTGGATGTCCATTGCTCTGTCCTGCTGTGGTGCTTTTGAGTTAGATTTTTGTTCACTGAATCCTTTACTTCGCAGGTACTCCATAACCTCAGTTTCTGTTTAACTTCTCTATTAATAATCTTTTTTACTTTCTTCTTTGTCTTATATTTTGTAGTGTAAAGATGTTCTTTGTGTTTCACTGTTGCAGTCATTGCATTTGGGTAATCCTGCTGGCAGGTTGACCTCGGTCGGCCTGAATTCCAAAGTCCTGGGTCCTGCGTCGGCCGCTGTCACCCCTTCCCTGACGTCAGGTCGTCAAGGGTATAAAAGATGCGACCGACGCCATTTTCTTTAGTCTTTCTTGCCGCGCGGTGCCCGAAGCAGAAGCAGTTAGCAAGTGCCAGTCGGCCGACTCCTGAGTTTTTCGTGTTAGAGTTTCAGATCCGAAGTCTTACTTAAAAGCCAAGTACCCCGTTGGGGAAACTTTGCTCCAGACCGATGTCAGAAAAATGTAATTGTATTTCTTGTGGGAAGCAAATACCTCATAAGGACTTTCATTCTTACTGTATTCCTTGCCTAGGCCCTGACCACGACGTTTCAGGTTGTCTGTTTTGTGCTAGATTTAACCAACGCACTATTAAGCATCGGTACAATTTTGCACTAAGCTATTTTGGGCGCAGATTTAATTATGCAATGTCGTCGGACAGCCATCCGAATACCGGAGTTCACAAAAACTGCAAAGAAAAAGACAGGCAACCAAGGTCCAAAACAGACGACAAAGCTTCTAAGCCAGTCACCGGTTCTCAGTGAGGTGCTTTCGCAGCCCCCGACGCCCGCTACTTTAGAGTCGCAGGCCGCTACCGACTCCCACATGGAGTCGGTCAGGCCGCTGGTAACTCAAGGTATTGGAGCCTCCGAGACTATTCCCTCAGATGGGTCTGGAGCCGCTGAGCAAGCATCGGCTTCTGAGTGTGTTTTCAGATCTAAACAGTTATACATTAAACCAACTACAGCTTCAAGGGCAAAGACTCTAAAGCACCTTTAAAGGCAAAGAAACAAGTTCAGCCACGTGGACAGGCCTCCATGCCCAAAAAACAGATGCACAAAATGGCCGAAGACTTAATTACCTTTATCAGGGGCTCCCATCCCCCTCCTGATAAGAGGCCTAGGCAAGAGACAGACTATGAATCTTCAGATCAGGTTTCCATTTCCTCAGATTCCTCTTCTGATCAGGAATATTTTCTTCCCCCCCTATGAGGATTCTGATGCTGAAGAGTCTATTCCTTCCGCTTCTCCTCCTGAGGACTATTCCTTTGGAGAAACCTTGCATGCCATGAGGGAGCATTTCCACTGGGAGAGCCAAGATTTTTCAGACTCTAAGAGGAGGCTCGGGGACTTTCTTCTACTACCTCAACACAGGCCTCTGGCTATTCCACCTGTGTTAGACATTGTAGATGTGTTTTCAGAGTCTAGTCTGACCCCTGACTCCTTACCTCCAGCTCCTGTTAAGCCTGACGGATACTACAGGGTTCGTGACTCTCATAAATTCCTTTTCAAAAACTCTGCTGCAGACTCAGAAACTATTTCTCAGGGTCCCAAAGGGGTTAAGGCTTCCACTGCAAAAAAACCCTACCCCCTCTGACAGAGATTCTAGCGCACTGGATAGATGGGGAAAAAAGATTTACACATCTGCTTCCTTGGCTATAAGGACCTTAAACTGCCAGTTTCATATGTTCAAATATCAGCAATATGTCATGACACTGCTTAAACAGAAAATGTTGGTAAATTCTGAATGTGCAGAAAACAAAGAAATGCAGGATTTATTGCATGCAGTTGAACAAGTTGGAAAGCATACTTTGCAATGTGGTTTTGATTCTCTGGAGGCCTCCTGCAGGGCCACTGTTACAGGTTCTGTAATTAGGAGGCATGCTTGGTTAAAGGAACAAAATCTGCCTGATATGTCAAAGCTAAATTATTAGATGCACCATTACGGCATGATACCTTGTTTAGTGTTAAGGCAGAAGAGGTGTTAAAGAAAATGGAGGACAAAGCTAAGTATATGCAAACGGTCAAAGATTTTTTTACAAATACAGCCACCTGGGTTTAGCTGACACTGGCCTGCAAAGAATTGGTCCTTTTCAGTGTCAGACAGACCTCAAAGGGGCAGATCCAGAAGCCCTAGAGGCAGATCTGAGACTCAAGGTTTGTACAGGTCTAAGCAATGGGGTGCTTCTACCTCCAAAAGTGGAGAAGACAAATCACAACCATACAGAAAACAGTCCGAATGACTTCCCCCTGCCTGCACCAAGCACTTATCTACTGGCAGCACCCTTAGGGGGAAAAATAGCACTTTTTTTCTCAAAATTGGCACATTATAACCCAAGACAAGTGGGTTCTAAATATCGTGTCACAAGGCTACAAGTTCCATTTCCATACTCTACCAAAGGCAAATGGCTGGCCAGATCTGCTAAAAAATCAATGGACAGAGGCACAGAAACAAGTCTCATCTTCAGCAAGTACCAGAGCAAGAGCAGAGACAAGGATTTTACTCGACTGTTCTTGGTACCCAGAAAGGACAAGACCTGGAGGCCAATTCTGGACCTGTCTATTCTGAACACATTCCTGGATATACCAAAATTCAAGATGTTGACTTTGCAGCAGTTTCTGCCCATGCTTGGCAAGAACGCTTGGCTTGTGACTTTAGACCTAAAAGAGGCATACCTGCATGTCCCAATCAGACAGATATGCAGAAGATACCTCAGATTCAAGGCTGGCTCAATGCATTACCAATTCTTTGCACTGCCATTTGGCTTATCTACTGCTCCCAGGGTCTTTACAAAGTGCCTGGCACCAGTAATTGCATTCTGCAGGCAAAGAGGAATACAAACATATCCTTACTTGGACGACTGTCTAATTCAAGGTCATTCTTCTACAGCATCTGTTTGTGAAAATACTTCTAACATGCCTAGGGTACACAGTCAACGAAAAATCAAAACTAGTACCCTCATAAGAGATAATATTCCTGGGTGCAAGCTTTAAATACAACTGCCCAGATGGCTTATCTCATGCCAGACAAACGCAACTGACTACCTATTTCAAAATGTTGGCAACAAAGGCCCAGTTATTCTCAAGAAAAATTCTGCAGGCTTTGGGCTTCATGGCATCCTGCATCCTTCTAATTCCATATGCAAGACTGCATATGAGGAAACTTCAATGGTACCTAAAAAGTGTTTGGACTCAACATTGCCACAACCTGGAAACTGATTACTCTCATTCCCTGCCTGCAACAGGAGTTTCGATGGGCAAAGGCATGTCACCAAAACAAGGGACAGCCATTCACATTACCCCCAGCCAGGCAGAAACTAACAACGGATGCTTCAGATTATGCCTGGGGGGCCCACATGGCAGGAAGATGCATTCAGGACACATGGACCTCCAACCAAATGCATCTACATATCAATCAAAAAGAGATGCTAGCTGTTCAAAATGCCCTGACAGCCTTCAAGGACCTACTACATCCGGGACAACTACTGATAGACAACACCACGGTCATGTGGTATATAAACAAGCAGGGGGGCACACATTCTTACCCCCTTTGCAGACTAGCCATGACTTTGTGGGACTCGGCATTGACTTACCAAGTACATCTGCAGGCACAATTCCTGCCAGGAAGGAAAAATACTCTGGCAGATGAACTAAGCAGAAACCTCATGGATCCCCATGAGTGGCAGCTGGATCCACAAGTCTTCAGCATGATAACAAGGAAATGGAGATGCCTGAACATAGATCTATTTGCCTCCCCGCACAACTGCAAACTAAATAGATTCTCCACAAGGGTTTATCACAGACAAGCATGGAAAGTGGATGCCCTATCAGTATATGCCTTTCCTCCTCTGCCTGTCCTACCCAAGGTACTCCTAAAGGTCAGACAGGAGAAGCCAAAGATTATACTGATTGCCCCAGACTGGCCCCGCCAGTACTGGTACCCAATACTAAGGAACTTGTCTCAATGCCCAGCTTGGACTTTACCTCAAATACCTCATCTACTGTCCCAGCAAAACAGTCAGATCTTGCACAGCCAACTCAGGACTTTAAACCTGGCAGTATGGCGGATAATGTGGTCATACAAAACACCCCTCTCAGTAAAGCTGTGATGGATGTCATTTTGGAAGCCAGAAGGCCTAGTACTAGAAAATCTTATGGAAAATGGAAGAGATTCTGTGCTTGGAACCAGGCACAAGGAACAGATACAGTTGTGCCAAATATTCCTCAGATTTTGCAATACTTAACTGAGATGCTGGACAAAGGCGTATCTTTTTCATCTATTAAAATTCATGCCTCTGCCATTTCGGTTCATTACAATGCAGAGCCACCAATCTTTTCTCATCCCTTATTAAAGCAGTACCGCCAAGGGGCCACAAATTTAAGGCCTCCAAATAGATCACCAATGCCTGCATGGGACCTCAACTGTGTCTTGGAAAAACTCACCCTGCCTCCTTTTGAGCCAGCTTCTACTGCTGATATAAAGTTTTTATCATGGAAAACAGCTCTGCTCCTAGCAATAACATCTGCAAGATGAGTTTCAGAGCTACAGGCACTCATAGCTGTAGAACCTTTTATCATTTTTTATCCAGACAGGGTCTCTCTGAGGACAAGCCCAACATTTATGCCGAAGTTGGTGTCCAGTGTGGCTCTCAACCAAACTATTCACCTGCCAACTTTTTATCCAAATCCACAGAATAAGGGGGAGAGAATTCTGCCTTCTTTGGACGTACACAGCTTAGATTCTACTTTTTCAGAACCAAAGTTTTCAGAAAGAGCAATTACTAGTGTTCTATGCTGCAGGATCACAAGGAAAGGCTATCTCTGTTTCAAAGTGCATAGGCCACTGCATTCGTTTCTGCTATGTACTCAATGGCAAACCAGTGCCTAAGGGCATTAGGCCACATTCAACCAGAGCTGCAGCCACTTCAGCAGCCTTTCTCAGGGGAGTACCAACCAAGGACATTTTAGAGGCTGCTACTTAGAGTTCAGTGCACACCTTTTACAAAGCACTATAATCTACCACTCTACTCTAAATCCAGGGCAGGCTTTGCCACTGCAGTTCTGCAGGGGCCTCATAGCCGCTCCTAATGCTGTTTAGCACCAGCCTCCCATACATAGCTTTGGGACTCTTCACAAATGTAATGACTGCAACAGTGAAACATGAAGAACATAGTACAGTTGTGTGCCCTTACCATAAATGTAGATGTTAGTGTGTTCACTGTTGCAGTCCAGGTTACCCACCCGCCATCCCCCTTTCCTTCTGATGGAACCTATCTTTCCTTCTCTGATTTATACATCCTATGTGGTGTATTTGCTTGTAGATGAAGGTAAAGTTTATATTGGTGCATGTATTTATATATACATAAATTTTGGTTACCCTTTTAGGGGGCACCTGACATCTGGGGCAAGAAAAACTAAAGAAAATGGCGTCAGACGCATCTTTTATACCCCTGACGACCTGACATCAGGGAAGAGGCGACAGCGGCCAACGCAGGACCTAGGACTTTGGAATTCAGGCCAACTGAGGCAACCTGACAGCAGGATTACCCAAATGCAATGACTGCAACAGTGAATACACTCTAACATCTACATTTATGGTAAGTGTACACAACTGTACTTTTCCATGTCCGGATTCCTTTGCCTGTATTTCTCTCCAAATATCTTTGGTGCTGATCTTTTTTGTATTGATTGCTTTGCTTTCTCTTTTACATAAATATTACACCATATTAAATCTTTCTCATGTCCATATTTCCTCAAATGTCTCCTGAACTCCTGTTTCTCCTTACTTTGGGGACTTGTTCCATCATGCTGTGATCTAACCTGCGTTAGACCTTCACCAAAGCCTTCACTTCACATGCATTCCATAACTTCAACTTCTATTTTTTTAACTTCTACTTCCCCTTTTGTGATTTTTTATCATAAATATTCCATATTTTGATGCCTTTGCCTGTATTTCTCTGTCTTTTGGGGGGTGGTGCCCTTCTTTGCATAACTATTGCACCATGTCATATCTCTTTCCCATGTCCATATTTTTTTTTTATACTTTTCAAAAATCTCTTAGGTTTTGTCTATATTCACACTGCCTCAGATGCTGCTTCTTCCATACAGATCAAAGTTTCTTGGTCTGTGTAATGTTTTTCACAAATCTGTTGTATTAATAAATGCACATTTATTTGAAGCTTCTGACCGTTTTTCTTGTGGAAGTATTTTTCTTTCCTCTAAATTCTCTCAATCTTTTTGTATATCTTATGTCTGGAAATTCTGGGCTTTTTGCATAATAGTAACAATACATAATGTCTTTATCCTCAATAGTCCACTCTTATAGTTTTATGGCTCTTCTTATTTGACCTATCAGTTTTTGTGATTTTTTTTTTTTGTGTGGACTGCTACTTCCGTCGACAGCGAGTGCCCCATTGTAGGCATGCTTCCATATTTTGAGGATGCCAGGCTGTCATTTTTTCCAGTCCTGGCACCAGTGCCAGGATTGGGCACTTTATATCCTGGCTGTTGTGCATCCAGCTACCTTTTTTAATTTTTGACTTCTGTCCATGGTATATGCAATATATAGTCCAATGTTGTCTTGGTGAGGTTTTGTGAAGAACAGGGTCCACCTTGTGAAGGTACTCACCAAGACTTGGATGATTTCAATTTCAACAGTACTATTGTCCTTTGCTTGCTGATTTCTCATCTCTCCATTTGGACCTCCACATTATATACAGTGTGTATGAATCTGATACTTCGAGGGCTTTAGCCACTGGTACTGTTTTGAGGAGGTTTGCATGGTTGCTTTCTCAGCATCTCTTGGATTTTAGAAATTGGATATTAAATTCTCCTTTGGTTAATTTAGTTTTTTGCTGCTCTGCTGCAGAGGTGTTCAAACGGTGTGATTTGAAAGGGATAAGCTGATACAGGGAATTCTCCAAGATTTTTCAGTCTTTCTCTTCCAAGTGATTATCTAACTCCGTATCCAATTTTGATAAGAAACTAAGTAAACATCTTTGCAAAGTGCAAGTAAACAGACGTTTAAGAAGAAATGGCAGGGGGTTTCCAAAAATAACAGTGGATATAAAAAGTGTACGCCCCTGCTTAAAATGAGTTTTTTGTGATCTAAAAAAATGCGACCACAGTAAATCATTTATAAACTTTTCCCACCTTTAATGTGACCTATAACCTGTACAATTCAGTTGAAAAATAAACCAGTCTGTTAGGGGAAAAATATAAAAAATAAAAAAAAGTGCAATAAGCTGGTTGCATAAGTGTGCACACCCCTTGTTGAAGCACCTTTTGATTTAATTATAGCATTCAGTCTTCTTGGGTACACACCTGCCATCAGTTAGAGACTCTGATTAACCCCAAATAAATTTCAGCTGTCCTAGTAGGATTTTCCTGACATGTAGTCACTTGTCTGCTACAGCAAAAGCCATGGTTCGCAGAGAGCTTACACAGCATCAAAGGGATCTCATTGTTGAAAGGTATCAGTCAGAAGGGTACAAAAAAATTCCACAGCATTGGATATACCATGGAACACAATGAAGACAGTCAGAAACAATAGTGACGTTGCTAAGAACTGAACGTCCCTCTAAAATTGATGAAAAGACGAAAACTGGTCAGGGAAGCTGCCAAGAGACCTACAGCAACACTGAAGGAGCTGCAGGAATTTCTTGCAAGTACTGGTTGTGTACTGCATATGACGACAATCTCCCGTATTCTCCGTATGTCTGGACTTTGGGGTAGGGTTGCAAGATAGAAGCCTTTTCTTACACAGAAAAACATCCAGGCCAGACTAAAATTTGCAAAACAGTACATAGTGTCCCAAAGACATGTGGGAAAATGTGTTCTGGTCTGATGAGACCAAGGATGAACTTTTTGGCCACAATTCCAAAAGGTAGTTGTGGTGCAAAAACAACACTTCGCATCACCAAAAGAACACCATCTGTACGGTGAAGCATGGTGGTGATAGTATCCTGCTTTGAAGTTGCTTTTCTTCAGCTGGAACTGGGGCTTTAGTCAAGGTGGAGGGAATTAAGAACAGTTCCAAATACCAGTCACTTTTGACCCAAAACCTTCAGGTCTCTGCTAGAAAGCTGAAGAGGAATTTTACCTTTCAACAGAATTGACCCCAAGCATACATCCAAATCAACAGAAGAATGGCTTCACCAGAAGAAAATTAAAGTTTTGGAATGGGCCAGCCAGAGCCCAGACCTAAATCCAATAGAAAATCTGTAGGGTGATCTGAAGAGGGCTGTGCACAAGACACTCTCGCAATCTGACAGATGTGGAGCACTTTTGCAAGGAAGAGTGAGCAAATATGGGCAAGTCAAGATGTGCCATGCTGATAGACTCCTACCCAAGAAGACTGAAGGCTGTAATTAAATAAATCAAAAGGTGCTTCAACAGAGTATTTAAGAGTGTGCACACTTGTGCAACAAGCTTTACTGTACATTTTTTTGTTATATTTTTCCTCCCAGTAGATTTTTTTTCAATTGAATTGTATAGGTTATAGGTCACATTAAAAGTGGGAAAAGTTTTGAAATGATTTATTGTGGTCTCATTTTTTTTATATCACAAAAACCTGGCATTTTAACAGGGGTGTGTACACTTTTTTTTTTTTTTTATATCCACTGTATGTTAACTCCCAAAACCAAAGACAGTCCAGTAAATCAGAATAACTAGTTTGAGACTTTGTACCACCCTCTCACCCTAGCAGCCCCCTTTTTTTCCCCAGAAAGTTTGAATCTCCACTTCTTTCTTTGGCAGCAGTTGCAAACAAATGAGTTCTGAAGATCATTTATCAAGGTTACAGATGGCAGTAGGTGGAAATTTCTCCTTTCCAGGGGGTAATTCTTCGTCCTGCAGTACAGACAGGCGTCCTTCCATTTCACTTTTGCAGTATTCATTACAATAGGGATCCCCTGCCAGTGGCGGCACAACATCCGTCCAGTTCACCAAAGCCTTTCGGTTGCTTTAAGGTACACCGTACATCACAAGTATGCTCCTGACTTAGCATAGGGCTGGTTCACCAAGCCACTTAAGATGATTGCCCCAATGGGGTTTTTTGATCTTGTATTTTTCTTGTATTGTTGCTTATAGGGTTTCATGTCATCCAAGAAGGGTAAATACCAGTGTGGGACATAGTATTCCCACAAAGACCATCTTGTCTGTGCTTCACACGACCATATGTCCTGTTCAATTTGTCATTTTTTTTGCTCCTAAGACTCTTCATAATTGGCTTTCTTCCTTGGCCTTGTATTTTGAAGAATCAACTTCTTAAGCTTTTAGCTAAAGACGCATGATGAAAGGAACTTCCAGCTCCAAGGGACAACATCCATGAAGAAGGCCAACAATCTAAATCTGATTCTTCTACTGTGCAGCTTCCACTGGACATCTCACCCAAGGCAAGTGAAAGCCTGGAAATTTGCCTGGCTGTGCCATTGGAGTCATCTGCCACAACTGTTTTGGACGCCAGCATTTATCCAATCTAATGCATGTTCTTGGAGGGGCTTTGAATGTTCATGGGGGATCTGCGGCTGATCATTTCTGAGGGACCTAGGGATGTTCCTCAGATTTTGGTCAAGGAGGAAGTTGGACTATTATTGAATGCTGTCCAGAGTTGAAGCCTTCTAAGTTTTATAAGGCGGACATCCCTTTGAGGAAAAAGCAAAAGACTAAGCATGTTTTTCCAGCTGTTAAGGACCTGCAGAGTGAGTGTAAGAGGCGCTAGAAATTGTATGCTGTTCCACCAGAGTACCTTTCACAATCGCCGGTAGCTTTGCAGTCAAATTTTAGCTCCACTGTAAAAAATTAAGTTGAAAAAGTACCAGAACTGTGTCAGGTACCTTCTCAACTTTTCACTGCAGTAACATCAGGTTCATATTAAAGATTTAAGAGAAAATTGGCTTGCCATGCACTGTGTATCTGTTTGTGATCACAGCAAGCCAATTGTATGTGTTGCAGGAAGCAAGTGGTGGCAGCCAGTCGAATTCTTGCAATCCAAGCTGCCACTTGCCTAACATCTACACCCCTAGACCAAACTTTTCTTTGTTGTGTCACAGTAAATAGAGGGTCCTCCAGTAGCATTTCTTTCTTTTTCTGTGATGTGCTATATTGCTACTGGATCCTTCTATCTATTGTAACGGAACTTTTTCTGTACACCATTTCGGAAGACAAGCTGTAACTCAGCCCACATATGAGAATACAGCAGCTAGAAACCCTGAAAGGCAAGTACTGTACAGCTGCAACACTTAAGTGTTCACTGCACAGAACTCTACCCCGTAATTCCTAAATAATGTAGCAAGTTTCTAAAACAAATTTAGCATCACAGAGATATATTGCCTAATTTGTTGCTTCACACCTCATTTGCTGGCAGTTTTTTGTGGAATGTTCTGCTTTTCCATCAGCCACAAAAACCGGCCAGATCCGATAAAAACTTTTAGTACTCAACTCTGGCACCTCAGCAAAACATGTGCTTTCCACTTGGCTTAGTTTAGTTTTTATTGGATCTGTTTTATACTCAAGTAAAACAGCAAAAAAAAAAAAACGTACTAATGTGAGTGTGTTCAATCTCGCCGTTTGTTCTTACACATGGGTTCGGAGCCGATCCTCGGCTCCGAGTCGGCCGCTTGGCAAAGCTCTGCATCGAGAAGAAGCTCGAGACCAACCTCTCTCCCACAATTCCCTCTGCCTTTACCTCCGATCTAGTTTGCCGCTGCAATGTTCGCATCATTTCGATGAGCTCAGACCAACTGGCAGATAAGATATCCTTTTTTTTTTCTAGGATTACTTAGAAAATTATTTCTATTTCAATTGGACCTCTTTAGTGTGTGTGTGTGTGTGTGTGTGTGTGTGTGTGTGTGTGTGTGTGTGTGTGTGTGTGTGTGTGTGTGTGTGTGAGTCGAGGGTTTCTTATTCTCCTATATATATATATATATATATATATATATATATATATATATATATATATATTAGTATATAGAGTTTAGTTAGTTTCCCTCTGGGCCTACCCCATCCACTAACTTCTGGATTTTACTACTGGATTTGAGTAAAACACTATACTTGTGGTTCCATTCTTAGTGTTTTTGACTGTGACTGTCTTTTAACTTTTACAGGACTGTGTAGATATATATATTTATATATATATTTAACTTACTGGATTTGACAATAATATCTGATTTGACTTTTTTTATCCTTGATAATGTCTGAGAAAGCAAAGTCAGGGTTCAAAAGGTGCCAATGTGGACAGAAAATGTCTCACAGGTAACCATAGTTCCTGCGTCTACTGTCTTGGCCCTCTCCATCTGCAAGAAGACTGTTCCATTTGTCATTCTTTCAGTGGAAGGGTCATGACAGGCACAGGAAGCTCATGGACAGAGGCCTTTTGAAGCCTGCCTTTCAAGAGGCTCTTGATAAATCAGACCAGGCATCCAAATCCTCGAAGGATTCGAAGGCGTCGGAGCCCATGTCATCGGCTCCGAGCTCTTCCTTTAAGGTTCGTTCACCGGTTCCACAGACTTCGGGGCCGAGTGTCGAACTTCTGTCTGTTACCGAGCCTCGAGTCTTGGAACCGGTGACGGAGCTTCCACCTCCTGTGCTTTTGAGGTCGGCTCCGTCTTCGATTCCTTCGACCCGTTCTTCCAGACCCCTCTCTGACTCCGACGTAGATCGTGTGGTGCAGAAGTTAATGGAGAATACAGCCTTGTCCAAACTCATCTCAGTCTCCTCCCAGTTGGTGTCGAGACTCAAAGGCCTACCCTTATCTCCATCTGTTCCTCCTCCGAGGCCTATTCAGCCTTTGGAGCCGGGAGAGGCTGATCTGGTGATCGTGGAGCCCTCGATACTGGAGCCGTCTTTCTCTCGGTTGGCACTGTTCACCTCGACTCTGACGGATCCATTACCGGAATCGCGGAGCAGACTATCTATCCTTGGTTCCGGGACCAAGAGTCGAACCGATATTTCGGTTCCGACTCTCCCTCTCGGTGCCTCGGCACGGATCGCTTCGGCTCCGTCCTCGGGGTCGATGCCCTCTGTCCCCGTCTCGGGGATCCCTCCGCCTTCTTCGGAACCGGGGGATTCCTCGACTCGGGACCCGGGAGCTTTCGACCTTATGAGGAAGGTGTTGTCGACTCTGACAACCACTTCAGCAGAGACAGCCTCTCCTTCCCATAAAGACCCGTTATCCTCCTCTGCACCCACGGCTACTTCAAAGCGTCGAGCACCAGTGTCTCAGCTGCTCCCAGAGGGAGCCCCTTCTTCCTCGGAGGCTTCATCGGATGCCCCCCCCGAGGAAGTTCCGAGGAAAAGATTGTGTAAGAGGAGACACTTGGATTCCCCACAAGAATCCTGAACATCGGACACTGACTTGGATGAGTCAGAAGGGTCCCCAAAATCACCCTCTGAGGATGTCTCCTTTTCTGACATCCTGGAGATCCTGAAACAGAGAGGTGATTGGCAAGCCCTACCCCCTTCTGAGGATGAGTCAGTCTTGCTGAAGGCATTCGGTGCTCGCCCTTCTTCCTCCTGGGTCACTCCGCCCTTCGATGAGTTGATGGATTTGATTGCTCGAAGGGCATGGGAGACACCTGACACAGTGGAGCCAGTCCCTAGAAAGCCTAATAAATATATTACGGCCCCTCAAGACAAGGCATATCTCACAAAGGGAGTTCCAGTGGACGCTATGGTGGTGGCAGCTGCCACTAAGAAGGAGATGTCTGAATCTTCCTCATCTGTCCATCCGCCTAACAGGGATTCTAGGACTATGGACAGGTATGGGAAGCGCATTTTTAGTTCAGCGGCTTTTTCCATGCGATCGCTGAACTATTTGACTCATTTTACACGTTTGCAGAGGGATCTAGTCAAAGAGTTGGGATCCAGGGTACTACAGATACCCTCCAGGGTACTACAGATGCTGCTGTCGCGGAAAAAGTCACAGCACAGCTCAATACCCTTACATCAATTGTGAACTCTTCCATGAGGCTCATCTCGTATGCAGCCGAAGGTTCGAGTAGGGCTGCAGCTTCAGCGATTGCTCTTCGTAGACAGTCCTGGATGCGCTCATGTTCCTTTGCGGAAGCCTTCAAGTCTTCCTTTACTAACGCCCCATTTGATGGTGCCACTCTTTGGCCCCAAAGTAAAGGAGACCCTTACCCGGTGTGAGCAAGAGGGAAAGACTCTGTCTGCTGTCGGAGTCCGTTTTTCCACCCCATCCAGACCGTACCCCAAAGGGCAATGAGGTGGAAAAATGTGGTTTCGAAAACCCCAGGGTTCTTTCCCAGGCACACAGGGTGATACCCCCTCCAGAGGCAGAGGGGGGGGCAGAAGTGGAAGACGTCTCTCCCCGGCGGCAGAGGGGGTCCGCAAAACCAAGGTGACAGGGATACGCTCCCTGGAAAGCCTTTCCAGCACTCCTGAGAGGAGGCCCGACTGCCCTGCTCTGGAGGCAGTCGGGGGTCGCTTAGCTTTATACCCTCAGGCCTGGCAAAGTCTTACCTCAGACAAATGGGTAAAAAGCATTATTACCAGAGGTTACAGAAACCGCAAAAAAGACTCCCAGATGTACCGCCCCATCTGCGAGATCCTGCAGCTATAGAAATCTCAAAGCTGCTAGAAAGAGTCATCCAACCAGTCCCGGCGGACCAAAGAGGATTCGGGACTTACTCAAGGTTCTTTTTAGTACCAAAAAAGACAGGGGACTGGAGGCCAATTCTGGACCTAAGCAAGCTCAATACCTTCGTCAAGAAAGAAAAGTTCCGGATGGTCACGCTTCAATCGATCCTTCCATTCTTACAGAAGGACGACTGGATGTGCTCAATAGATCTCAAGGACACGTACTACCACATCAAAATGGCCAGAGCGTCCAGGGATCACTTGCGCTTCCGGCTGGGAGCCAGTCACTTTCAGTTTCGGGCCCTGCCCTTTGGTCTAACCTCAGCCCCCAGGGTTTTCACCAAATGCATGGCAGTGGTAGCGTCTCACTTGAGACGCCTAGGATTCCAGGTGTTTCCGTATCTGGACGACTGGCTCCTTACTGCCACCACCGAGCGTCGACTGATTCAGGCCAGGGATTACACACTCGAACTTTGTGTTCATCTCGGAATTTCCATAAATTTCGAAAAATCTGCATTACAGCCATCACAGCATATCTCATTCATAGGAGCAGATTTGGATACCCGTTGCTTGATTCTAACACTTCCCTCACAAAGAATAGCCTCTTTACAAAATCACATATCTCTTCTCCTGTTCAAGAAATCCCCGGCCAAACTGGTTCTGAATGTTTTGGGTCTCATGGTGGCTTCCCTCATTGCAACACCCTTGGGAAGACTGCACATGAGAGTTCTTCAATGGCTGCTGTTCGCACAATGGTCGTTCCAACATTTAACGCTGACGCACGAAATTCACATCACAAACATCTGCAAATCACACCTGGCTTGGTGGCTACAGAATTGCAATCTTTCTTCAAGCACACCAAATACGGGAACCCTGGATCCTGGACCCGGAGCCGGATCTACTGACCCACTCGTCAGGGGCTCCCCCACCCGTCACTCCTGTCCCTCAGACTAGCAGCTTGGCTGCTCCGCTTCCCTTCTTGGCCAGGTCTGATCTTCTTTCTCCTGCGGTTCAAAATATCCTAGTAGCTTCTCATAAAGCTTCCACTACAAAGATTTACACTAGTAAGTGGAAACGTTTTGTATACTGGGCAACTACGTAACATTTGGATCCCTTAATAGCCCCACTAAACAAAGTCTTAGAATTTCTATCTGTGCTATTTCACCAAGGAGCTTCTCCTGCCACCTTGAAGGTTCAATTGGCTGCTATTTCAAACTTTCATGTAGGAGAAAATGGAGCGCCTATTATGGCTCATAGGCTTTGTAAGGCTTTTCTAAAAGGGTCTTTTCATATTAGGCCACCAGTCAGGTTTCCTACACCACCGTGGAATCTGAACCTCCTGTTATCACAACTAATGCTACCACCCTTTGAACCAGCCTCTTCCTGTTCTTTGAAGTTCTTGTCATGGAAAACCCTCTTTTTAGTAGCTATCACTTCAGCCAGACGAGTATCAGAACTTCAAGCTCTTTCCATTAAACACCCATATTTGATCTTTCACCCTGATAGGGTATCCCTTCACACCAACCCATCCTTCCTTCCCAAGGTTTGTTCAGTCAGTAACATTAATCAGTCCATTGAGCTCCCCACATTTTTCAAGAACCATTCCAATAAGCTGGAATATATGTTACACAAGTTGGATGTTCATAGACAACTCGGATTCTACTTGGATAGAACTAAGGATCACAGAAAAGCAGATCAACTCTTTATAGCCTTTGCGGACAGCAGAAAGGGCATGGCAGTGACGAAGCGTACCCTTTCCAAATGGCTATCTGATTGTATTACCGTTGTTTATACTGCTACTGAGCAGACTTTACCTGTCAAACCGAAAGGACATTCTACTAGATCAATATCTACATCCTTGGCTCATGCGGCCCGCCTACCTTTGGACACTATTTGTGCGGCCGCCACTTGGTCTAAACCACATACGTTCATCACTCGTTACAAAGTGGATAGGGTTTCCAGGGACAGGGCAGCCTTTGGTTCCACTGTGCTCAGGAACGTTCTTCCATGAGTCTCTTAGGGTCACGGAGCTAGGGACGCTACCCATGTGTAAGAACAAACGGCGAGATTGAACACTCTCACATATAGAAGTTATGTCCTTACCATAACGTTCCATGTGGAGTGTTCATCTCGCCTTTGTTCTTACATTCCCACCCTCCCACCCTCAGGTCAGGAAGAACGTCCAGTTTAGATGTCTGGTTTGTTTCTCCCGCTTCTGATTCTCTCAGCTGTTACTGCTGTTTCAGCTACGCCTTAGTATGTATGTTTGTATGTTCACCCCGTTGGGATCTGGTATTGTTTGCAAACTAGATCTGAGGTAAAGGCAGAAGGAATTGTGGGAGAGAGGTTGGTCTCGAGCTTCTTCTCGATGCAGAGCTTTGCCAAGCGGCCGACTCGGAGCTGAGGATCGGCTTCGAACCCATGTGTAAGAACAAAGGCGAGATGAACACTCCACATGGAACGTTATGGTAAGGACATAACTTCTATTTTCCATCAGTCGTGTCTGCGCCTTATCTATCATTAATCATCACTGGCAACTGCCATTTCCCCACCCACTGGCTTGTCATTTGCATTGAAATAAGTGCATTCATACCTGCCGTTCACAACATCCTCTGCCCGTTTTCCTGATCAGGCATCCTCATTTGAATGAGAGGCTTTGACTTAGGGCAGATGCATCTTTTGAACTAATTACAGGGTATTTTCGGGTTCTCATTGTGTGTCAGGGTGTTGCAGTTTACTGGCAGACTTTTTTTCCTGGCACTGCTGTCTGAGTATCTAGCGTAACAGGGAGTGAGTTCAAAGAAATACATGTGGATGCACGGTCAGAAGTATTTGCTGAACAGGAAGGTGCATGTTGTTTAGTTTGTATCTTGGTTGTAACAGCAGCTTATGTTGGGATTGCTTTTTTGCACGCCACTTGATTGTATTTTCCTCTGTTCCTTATTCTCATTGAGCTGTTGATGCTGGCTGCCCACATGCAAAAAAACATGCTGAATGTTTTGCTAAGCTCTCTATACATGTTTAATTTAATATTTCAGTTGTCTTAGTTTTATGGTGGAAAAGGACCTCAAAACGGTATTTTAGCTGTTTTTGTTACCCAGACTTTTCAGATAGTGATGCGAGTTTATCAAGTTATTCCAGTTTTTGCATAATGCATGCAAAATCAGTAACTTCCTTTTGACCTGGTTCAACATGCATCTGATACCTTATGCTTCAGGTGAGAGATTTCTGGGGTTAGTGTGCAAGTCTTTCAGGCCTTATGCTTCACCCTAATATAACCATGGCGAGCTCTTTGCTTTGTGAGCACAATATTGTCTTCATGCATATGCTTTGTGAGCAAAATCTTTTCCTCTGACTAGAAATAAGATCTAACTCTTCTGCCACAAGACAAGTGTTCTCCACTCTAGCATCTCACAAAATGCACTTCTACCCCCAGCACTTAAATTAATTCAGGGTGCAAGATATAAAATAGCATTTTAGAACATTAACATTTTTATGTGTTACTTAAAAGAGCAGACAAAAGAATAAATGGTGCAGTATATATTTTCAAACGGAGCAATCAAGTGTGTACATTTTATGGGTTGAGATCTAGGACAGTAAAATGCACAATGTCAGTTAGCTGAGATAGCCATAAACAGGGCATGGGTGATTCCAAGACTTATCACACCCTGTGGAATGGTTGAAATAGTGCATTCTGCAAGTTATGGCTACCCATAAAATTTGTATGATACACTGGTACTTGCCAAACACAGTCCTGATAATGCCTGTTCCCCAGTACCTTTGCCTAAGATTTAGATACCATTGTGCATGGGGTTGTAATAACCAATCATCTTTTATCTAATGAACTTTCCAGATACTTCCTGTCTCATTTGGCCAGCAAAGTGGGCATTTAGTTTGTGTATATACTATACTGTGGAATGCAAAAGTATGACCATAGTCTGCCTGTTTTTTGGGTACTGGTTAACAGATGACGTTACTATGGTGCAGTTTGGTATAGTACCCACACCTCTACCCATATCCCTGGAATAACACATGCTCACAGTTCGAGCCCACACCATATGCATCGATAATATTCTGCCATTTCAATGTGATGGGGTCCCACTTACACATATGAGGCATTCCTCATTCTCCCTGATGGCCACCATAGAATTTATAGTTGTGGATGAGGGATTATACCAAGCAGGACTTCTCTCGTAACTCTGTAATGCTTAGCAAGTACAGAGCTTTTACTCAAACACCTCTATAACTTAGTATTACAGTTTATAAGTAATGTTGCACATAATGATGGCAGCCCTTTATATCATAACTGACAGCCCCATGGTTGTACTAATGAAACCATATAGCACCAGTACCATAAGCTATGCATATAATGTTTCGCATAAAGCATGTAACTTGTATGCTTGTGCATATGGCGTGTATAAACACAGTCCGTCAATGCAGTGTTATATTCCATGTCTTATGATACTCATGGGTGTACCATATTCTCTTCAAAAAGAAAGCAGGCTAAGTACTGACAGTTAAGTAAAGAACTAATGTGCTGTGTGACCCTTTCTGAGGTCTGCTGATGTGCTGAGCACTTCATGCAGCTGTACTGTGCATTTTTACACTCATTCTGGCTTTTGACTGAGTTGAGTATCCTTTACATTTGTCAAGTCTGAGTGGTGTTTTTGTTCCTGAACTAAGTGTCTGACAGAACTTGGCTAAATTCACATTTGAGAGTTACCTGTGTAATGGTCATCTGTATGTCATAAAGGTTGGGTAGTTTTTTCCAGCTTTTTTTCAACTGAATGAAAGAAAGTTTGATTTTTGTTACTAAGGTTTATTGTATTACTGCACTGGAATGCATTTATCCTTTGTTTTCATGTCTTGTATTGCATCACTGTTTGCAGGCTGGAGGTGCCTTTAAAGTGCAGTGTGTCCCCTTTACTCTGAGTTGTGATCTTGGATGTAGTATAATTAGAAACTAGGAGTGTCTGGGCACAATCCTCTCGTAAGTGGGTGAGGCACAGCTGCCCCCCAAAAAATCAGACTTTAAATACAGGCCGACCTGCAAAATAGCTGTAGTTATTTTTTTGTAATTTTTGTCCCAAATCCACTGTTTATTCGGATATGTTGGTTACTGATATCTGTACTCCCTTTAGTTACTTTCACAACAAAATACCCAAGAAAATGTATTTAGAGATTTTTTTAGTTTGTCAGATTTAATAGGCAAATTTTGTTCGTTTGGAGATGAGATATGCAGTGATGGTATGAACATCTTATTTACTGAGTGCTGGCTTGCATCTTGGTATAAACAGATGGATAATTCAGACAAGCAAAAGATACCAGAAAAATATTTTGTCCAGTTTCCCAGAAAACTCCCTCTCTGAATAATGCCTTCTAGGCCTTGAGCAGATGGAGTAAGCAGTATCACTTCTGTGCAAAGCCCCTGTTCTAAACTCAAAATTAAGTGATTATTCCATCTGGCTATAGCTGTGAGTAGCTGTAAAGGTATGCTACACAGGAAGTAGGATTTGTAGGATAAAAGGTGATTATGAAGTTGCAGACGACCAGATGTCCTTCAAGAATTCAACTGCAGTCATAACATATGGGTTGTCCTGCCTCAGGCAGCCCTCGGTCGGATTCCAAAGTCTGGGTCCGACGTCGGCTGATGTCGCATTTCTCTCTGACGTCAGAGCGGCTGGAGTACATAAGCATCAGCCGACGCCATCTTCTTCAGTCTTTCTTGCCGCGAGGTGCCCGAAGCAGAAGCAGTTCGCAAGTGCCGGTCGGTCAGCTCCTATATTCTTCGATCCGAAGTCATCAAAAAAGCTAAGTACCCCGTTTGGGACCTTTTCTTGCCTCAGCCGATGTCAGAAATTACTGAAAAAGTAAGTAATTGTTTGTCTTGTGGTAAACAAATACCTAATAAGGATTTCCACTCTTACTGCCTTCCTTGCCTTGGCCCAGACCACGACGTCTCGGCCTGTGCCGCCTGTGCTCGCTTCAATAAGCGCACTCTCGGGCGCCGGGCGGAGTTCGCTGAAGACTTTTTTGGCGAAAAATTCGATTATACAATGCCATCGGAACTACCGACATCGCAGACTCCCAAGAAACGAAAAGACCGGGACCGACATCCTCGGCCCGCGTCTTCCACCGACACCATGCCAAAACCAACCGCGAGTGCCCCGGTTCCCTCTGAGGCGGTTATTTCACCGCTCCGAACCGAAGACACCACATTACCGATACCTCCGATACCGGAGACCACACCGACGCCAGTTATTGATTTTCCTCCGGATACTGAAACAGAGGAAATGCCCAAGACCATTGCTGTGGATAAGGTCACTCCTGCACGTGGAGCTGCTAGGCCTCCCATGTCCATGTCTATCAAGGCCTACACACGTGCTAAGGCAGCCAGCAAGACCAAGCACCTTACTGCTAAAGCCTTACCTCAGCCTACTCCTGAAACACAAATCATGACTATGGCCGCAGACTTAATTTCCATGATCAGAGGTTCCCAGGCCCATCCTGAGAGAGGATCTCAGCCTCCTCCTGATAAGAGGCCCAGGTTTGAGCCCTCTGCTCTCAGATGAAGATTCTGAGGACTCTGTTCCCTCTGAAAGCCAGGAAGAGCCCTTCCAGACATATGAGGATTCAGATGCAGAGGACTCCATCCCCTCTGCCTCCCCTCCTGAGGATATTTCTTTTGGGGAAGGTTCTGCATTCCATGAGGGAACATTTTAAGTGGCAAGGCCAGGAATATTCTGATTCCAGAAAGCGCCTTCGAACCTTCCTTAAAAAGCCCCAGCACAGGCCCTTAGCTATACCTCCTGTGCTTGATGTTTTGGATGAACTCCAGTGTTACCCCTGATACTCTTCCTCCTGCTCCTGCTAAGCCTGACAGATACTATAGGGTCCCAGAAACACATTCGCATTTCTTTAGGGCCCATGCTGTTGATTTAGAAACAATTTCACAGGGACCGTAAGGGGTTTCAGCTACCACCTCCAAAAATCCTTTGCCTTCCAACAGGGAAGCTAGGTCATTAGAGAGATGGGGGAAGAAGGTTTACACCTCCACTACTTTAACTATGAGAGATCTCAATTGTCTCTTTCATATGTTTCAATACCAGGATTACCTGTTAGATGACTTACAGAAAACATTGGCCTCTCCTGAACCTTTAGATAGGAAGTCTTTGCAGGAGGCTGTACATAATTCTCAGCAAGTTAGCAATCACTTTCTTTAGTGTGGATATGATGCATTGGAAGCTTCATGTAGGGCAGCTATGACAGGGGCGGTCATTCGTAGACATGCATGGTTAAAAGAACAACCTCTACCAGATCATGTTAAGGCAAAACTTCTTGATGCACCCTTGGAAAAGAACAAGCTTTTTGGTGCTAATGCTAAAGATGTGTTAAAGTCCATTGAGGAGAAAGCCAAGTCAGTTCAGACAGTCAAAGATTTCCTCCAGGTTCAGCCACCCAGATTCAGCAGGAATTGGCCTTCTAAAAACTGGTCCTTTCCGAATACTGAAAGATTTCAAAGGGGCAAAAACAGGCGTGGCCGAGGAAGAGGACAATACAGAGGTTCCTACAGGGGACGACAATGGCAACCAGCAAACCAAAGAAGTGACACAGGGGGTTTCTCCTGCCCCACAGGGACAATCTCAATGACTTTCCTCTACTTCCGCTGACCAAGGAGCAAACAGAAGCTCCTTTGGGTGGAAAATTATCTCTGTTTTCAGACAATTGGCACAGATTGACAAAGGACAAATGGATTTTGGACATTATAGACCAAGGTTACAGGTTCCACTTTCATACCTTGCCAAGAAAACAAGGCATACCAAACCTACCACAAAACCAGAGGGCAGAGGCTATCAAGCAAATTTCTCTGCTTGCTCAGATCAAAGCAATAGAAAAAGTTCCACAACAAGAACAAGGCCAGGGGTTTTACTCAAGACTGTTCCTTGTTCCAAGAAAAGAAACTCAATGGAGACCAATACTGGATTTGTCCGCATTAAACACTTTTCTCATAGTACCAAAGTTCAAAATGCTGACTCTACAGCAACTCCTTCCCATGCTGGGCAAGGGGTCTTGGCTGATTACTCTGGACCTCAAGGAGGCATACCTGCATGTCCCTATCAGACACAGCTGCAGAAGATACCTCAGATTTCTTGCAGGGCCAGAGCATTATCAATTCTCAGCATTGCCATTTGGCTTATCACCAGAGTATTCACGAAATGCCTGGCTTCAGTAATTGCTCATTGCAGGCTCCAGGGGATCCAAATTTACCCGTACCTGGACGACTGCCTCATACAAGCGGACGACAAACTGATTTTGACAAAAAACTTGAATTGTCATACAATTGCTACAGGCTCTGGGATACACAGTCAACTTCCAAAAGTCAAGACTTCAGCCATCCCAGCAAATAACCTTCTTAGGAGCCAAACTAGACACAGCCTCTCAAATGGCTTACCTGACAGAAGACAAGCAAAAGAAGTTAACTCATTATTTCAAAGGTTTGGCAAAGCTCACCCAGATGACTGCAAGGAGATTCCTACAGGCCCTGGGTTACATGGCATCCTGCATTCTCCTGGTTCCATTAGCAAGACTACACAGGAGAAAGCTTCAATGGTACCTAAAAAGTTTATGGTCTCAACACAGCAACAACCTACAGACAACCATACCGCTCATTCCATGCCTACAAAAGGAATTTCTATGGTGGGCCTCTGTAAGCCAGGCAAACACAGGTATGTCGTTCAAAAAACCTTAGATAACACAGACCATGACCACAGATGCCTCAGACCTTGGATGTGGGGCGCACATGGAGGGCAGATGTATTCAAGGACAATGGTCTCCAAAGGAAACACATCTGCATATCAACCAAAAAGAAATGCTGGCAGTAATGCATGCCATCGAGGCCTTTCGACAACAACTTCAGTAAGGCCACCTGCTAATACGGACAGACAACACCACTGTGATGTGGTACATAAACAAGCAGGGGGGCACCCATTCTTACCCCCTTTGCAGACTGACAATGAATCTGTGGGAAAAATCACTGAGCCTAAACATACAGTTGAAATCCCAGTTTGTTCCAGGCAAAGACAATGTGCTGGCGGACAGCCTAAGCAGGAATTTCCTAGACCCCCACGAGTGGAGGTTACATCCAGAAATCTTCATACGACTCACCTCGACATGGGGCAGGCCAGAAGTAGACCTATTTGCATCCCACCTCAATCATAATCTACAAAAGTTCTGTTCGAGGACATATCATCCACAAGCATGGAAAATAGATGCTCTCTCATTCAACTGGAACTTCCTAAAAATCTATGCATTCCCACCTCTGCCACTGATGACCACAGTATTACTAAAGATCAAAGCAGAGAAGCCCAAGGGGATCCTAATAGCTCCAGACTGGCCAAGACAACACTGGTACCCAGTACTACGGAGCATATGTCACAACAAAAAGTGGGCCCTTCCCCAATGGCCCCAACTTTTGACTCAACACAACTTCAAGACAGTACATCCCAACATTCAGACGCTGCAGCTAACAGCTTGGGCGATCCCATGAATAACCTCAATCTATCTCTCTCCAGGGAAGTTCAGCGGATACTAACAGAAGCCCGAAGACCATCCACCAGAAAGGTCTACTCAGCAAAATGGAAAAGATTCAGCATTTGGAATACCAGTAAGGGTCATGATGCATCATTATTGAACATCCCACTCATTCTGGAATATTTGGCAGATATGCTACAGAATGGACTCTCATATTCTTCCATAAAAATACATGCTTCAGCTATTTCATCTAGATACAACACTGATCCACCTGTGTTCTCACATCCTTTGTTAAGGCAATTCCTTAGGGGAATCAAAAATATAAAGCCACCAAGAAAGGCTCCAGTACCAGCTTGGGACCTCAACTTTGTCCTAGAAAAACTGACTCTACCCCCCTTTGAGCCAGCAGCTTCTGTGGACTTACAATTTCTCTCATGGAAGACAGCTTTCCTGTTGGCAATTACCTCAGCAAGAAGGGTTTTGGAATTACAGGCCCTAATGGTAATACCACCGTTCATAACCTTTCACAGAGACAGGGTCTCCTTACGAACCAACCCTACCTTTCTGCCAAAAGTGGTATCTAGGGTTTCTATAAATCAAGCAATTCACCTGCCTACTTTCTTTCCCAATCCTGAGAACAAAGGGGAAAGACTGTTGCATACCTTGGACATTTACAGACAACTTCGCTACTACCTGGACAGAACCAAGACCAATAGGAAGTCTGATTAGCTTTTTGTAGCTTACGCCCCTGGAGTACAAGGAAAAGCAATTTCCAAACAGACTATTTCAAAATGGATTGGACATTGCATCAGATTCTGTTATTCCTTCCATGGAAAGAGTGTACCAGCCAATGTCAGACCACACTCCACCAGAGCTACAGCCACCTCTACAGCATTCTTAAGAGGGGTGCCTACAAAAGACATTCTAGAAGCTGCTACATGGAGCTCCGTGCGTACATTCTCCAAACACTACAACCTCCCTTTATATTCCAGATCCAGAGCAGGCTTTGCTTTGGCAGTCCTGCAGAGATTGATAGCTACACCATCCTTTTCTTAGAGCTTTCCACCTCCCCCAGCTAAGCTATGGTATTCAACCCATATGTTATGACTGCAGTTGCATTCTTGAAGGACATAGTACAGTTTTGTACCTACCATAAATGTAGATGTCCGATAGATATGCAACTGCAGTCGGGTTTTCCCTCCCTCCTTCCCCTCTATGCCTTGGGTCCACTCCTATCCCTATTATCCTTAGCTGGAGATATCTGTTATGGTGTATCTGTTTATTGCTTATTTATTTGTCTGGAAACCTGCTTTTGTCTACCAGTTTGATTACAGCCTTCCCTGGAGGGCACCTGGCATCTGGGGCAAGAAACATTGAAGAAGATGGCGTCGGCTGATGCTTATGTACTCCAGCCGCTCTGACGTCGGAGAGAAATGTGACATCAGCCGACGTCGGACCCAGACTTTGGAATCCGGCCGACCGAGGGCTGCCTGAGGCAGGACAACCCATATGTTATGACTGCAGTTGCATATCTATCGGACATCTACATTTATGGTAGGTACAAAACTGTACTTTTTCTATCCTTCACTTTGGAAACTGGGCTAAAAGTGCTCATTAGTCTAGAAGTGTCAGTATTAGCGCTATTATCATCATTATGTTTCTTTTCCAAATGTTGGGCATGGGCCTGCCCACATATTTCTGTTTATGACTGCTGTTAATGGATGGGGAATCTAATAAAAGCCAGGGGGGTATTTTTCAGCAGAGACAGCTCAATGATTCTGGTTTGATGATCAGACACCTACCATCGGCAGTATTAGCTGGTTGCAGAATAAAAGATGGGTGGCTTATGGATTCCAAGATAATGCTAATGCTGATGGCTGGTAAATGCTTGTTTATTTAGGGATGAAAGTGAAAATTGGTGTGTTTTGAAACGCAAGTAACAGAAGCTTGCATAGTACTAAGGTATTCCTTTGTGGAATGGGAAGCCTTTGTGATCAGTATGACAAGGATCACTTGGGGTGAATGCTTCATTTTGGTGGTTGCACATATTAGGAAATGCTACTGATGGGTCACTTGGCGAAATGTTTCATTTTGGCGATTGCGCATATCTCAACATTTTCCTGAAGGGGTCACAGGGGTCACTTGGGTGAATGTTTAATTTTGGGCATATGTATACCTGCATGTACTAATGAAGATTTTGGGGCATATGTATACCTGCATGTACTAATGAAGATGTTGCTTGGGGAAATGATTCATTTGTGTATCAAGGAAGTACTTGTGCATACATGATCAGACTGCTGAAGTGACCAGTGGGCAGAACAGTTTGTCATTTGGGAGCTTCTGCATACACAACACAAACTGATGCACTGGCTTACTTCATGGCAACATGACCTGTCTCTCAGCTGATCTGTTTGTTAGAATATTGTAGTATAATTACGGTGTAGCAAGCATAGGTTATCTTTATCTCAGGTTTCAGAGATGGTTATTTTTTTATGCGTCATCGTAATTATCTTCTTTCGGCTGTTCCTGTTAGGGGTCGCCACAGCAGATCACCTGTTTCCATTTCTTCCTGTCCTCTGCATCTTGCTCTGTCACACCAACCACCTGCATGTCCTCTCTCACCACATCCATAAACCTTATCTTAGGCCGCCTTCTTTTCCTGTTACCTGGTAGCTTCATCCTTAGCATCTTTTTCCCAATATACTCAGCATCCCTCCTCAGCACGTCCAAACCAATGTAATCGTGCCTCTCTGGCTTTGTCTCCATACCTTCCAACCTGGGCTGACCCTCTAATATACTTATTCCTAATCCTGTCCACCCTCGTCACACCCAGTGCAAATCTTAACATCTTTAATTCTGCCACATCTAGCTCAAACTCCTGCCTTTTTGTCAATGCTACTGTCTCCAACCCATATAACATAGCTGGTCTCACTACCCTCTTGTAGACCTTCCCTTTCACTCTTACAGGTACTCATCTGTCACAAATCACTCCTGACACTCTTCTCCACCCTGCCTGTACTCACTTCTTCACCTCTCTTCCACACTCACCGTTACTCTGAACTATTGACCCCAAGTATTTAAACTCATCCACCTTCGCCACCTCTACTCCTTGCATCCTCACCATTCCTCTATCCTCCCTCTCATTCACACACATATATTCTGTCTTAGTCCTGCTGACCTTCATTCCTCTTCTCTCTAGAGCATATCTCCATCTCTCCAGGTTCTCCTCCACCTGTTCCCTTCTCTCACTACAGATCACAATGTCATCTGCAAACATCATAGTCCACGGGGGCTCCTTTCTGAGCTCATCTGTCAACCTGTCCATCACCATTGCAAATAAGAAAGGGCTCGGAGCTGATTCTTGATGTAACCCCACCTCCACCTTAAACGCTTCCGTCACTCCCACCGCAGACCTCACCGCTGTCACACTACCCTCGTACATATCCTGTACCACTCTTGCATACTTTTCTGACACTCCTGACTTCCTCATACAATACCACAACTCCTCTCTCTAGGCACCCTGTTGTATGCTTTTTCTAAGTCTACAAAAACACAATGCAACTCCTTCCGACATTCTCTGTACTTCTCCATCAACACTCTCAGAGCAAAGATCACATCTGTAGTGCTCTTTCCTGGCATGAAACCATACTGCTGATCACTAATCATCACGTCCCTTCTTAACCTTGCTTCCACTACTCTTTCCCATAACTTCATGCTGTGACTGATCAATTTAATCCCTCTGTAGTTACTATAGCTCTGCACATCGACCTTTTTCTTAAAAACTGGTACCAAAGCACTTTTTCTCCATTCCTCAGGCATCCTCTCACTTTCCAAGATTTCATTAAACAATCTGGTTAAAAACTCCGCTGCCATTTCACCTAAACACCTCCATGCTTCCACAGGTATGTCCTCTGGGCCAGTATCCAGCTTTCAAATGTGTACTTGAATGAACTGGGAACAAAATGTGACTGGAATGAATATTGTGATGAACAGGTGCCAATCTCTCCTTTATTAGCCAAGTCTTTGCCTACTTCAATGAATGAAGTTTGCCCATGCTGTACTTTGGTTAAGAATAATTTATTATCTGTTAACAATATGCACATACTGTATTCAGGAAGGCTGCTGATAAATACGTTTGTAGAAATGTTGGAATGATGGATAACAAACAATGCTGATAAATGTATCCAAACATTCTGCACGTATATTCTGATTCAGTCTATCTATCTACTGAATAATGTCTGGGTGGTATCCTTATTTAAATATATTTTATTGCTGATTTTTGGCATTGCTCAACCAAATATTTTGGACAATATTTCTGCATTTTTTTTACTTCTGTGTCTTGTAACCAGAGGTATATTTAGGATAAGGTAACATGATTTACTACTTTTTGGAGTAATGCTTACATAGATCAACCAGATAAGTTAGACATTTCTGATTTGTAATTCTCTTTCTGATTCTACTCAGTAGTTGCCTGAGTGAGAGAGATTATTCTGTGCAGACTACTACCAGCATGGAGCTATCATATAGTTTGGGCAATATTGCTGGCTTTGTCAGTCATGTGGGAATCTATGTGGGAGGAAGGGCTCAGTAATATACAAGTGTTGTACTATTTTTACTGAATTAATCTGGTCTTCTAACAGATGATGGCTCTGTTACATAACATCTGCACAAGGTAATATAATGACTGCCTACTCAACAGTTTGTGTGTTTGAGCATGCAGAACTATGCATTAATGAAATGCAGGTCATTATCACATTAAAACTAAGTGGAGTTGCAATGTAACACTGAGTTATTCTCACTTTTCAGGTAAAACTCTCAGCAGCTGTCAGTGTTCACATAAGTAGAAGTCGTTATCACATTGATAAATACACAAGCCAGATTTGGGTTTTTGTGTACGTGGAGTCATTTCAAGCACCCCCCCCCGTGTCTGTCATTTGTAAAAAATTGTTTGATACACAGTAAAGTACCCATTGTAACCGCAATTGAACATCATATTGCATAGTAATTTCCTGTATCACACACTCACTGTATAGTTTTGTTTTGTGTTGCTTTTCAACTGCCTCTGTGCATTTGCTGCAAGATAAGGCAGACTGCTGACACTGAAGGAGGTCATGAGACAGTAGTGGTAGCAGGAGTCTGAGTGGGTAGCCAGCACAGGTATCCGACACATCAGATGCCCTCAAGTGCCACTGAAGTCCCATGCTTGTCCTGGGTTCATTAGTGGAGTGGCAGTCCTTACCCTGCTTTTTCTCTGTGCCTTTTCTGTAGCCTTTTGTTAGTACCCATTCATCAGTATGTTGGCTACACCAAGAATATGTATGTTTACAGTGATGTGTGTGAGCTGCTGTTTTTCAAGTTGTTGGGAATGTACCTCTGCATCATCTTTGCAAATAATCAACCAAGAGAATAATGCCTATGTTGGATAGCCGTGAAGATTCCAACAGGCAAACAAGGTAATGCATATTAAATACATGTTGTAGTAATGCGATAAATCCCTCAAACATGATCAGTAACTGGCTTGCACTTCTTCCCTGTGCAGTTACTTCTACCTTGACAGTGACATGGCTTCACGAGCAGGGGAACAAGTGAGAGTGTGGGTGTTTGGCCATTCCTACGTTCACTGGGCTGCCAGACATGCCTCCAGAAATACCAAATACTACAACTTCAGCTTCCCCGCATCTAGCTTGAAGGTACACTGGATTGCAGGAGGAGGTATGCATTGGAGTGGACTCCGGTTGTTGGAAGAGATGTGTTTTATCTACCCTGAGCCTGACATTCTTGTCTTGCACATTGGAGGGAACAGTATCATCACTCATCCCCTTGGAGAGCTGAGATTTCAAATCAAGAAGATTTTTGAATCTATGCAGTTGTGGTGGCCATGTTGTCATTTTGTGTGGTCTGACATAATTCCTCATCAGAACTGAAGGCATGCAAACGGCCAACAGGCAATGCACAAGGCCAGACTGTTGCAGAATGGGTTCATGCGTGGATTAATGCTCAGGGTCGGCGGTTCAACAATCAGCCATAACAGCATCACTGCAGATTATCTCCTTTTCAGAAATGGTTGAGTTCACCTAAATGAAGACTGCATTGACCTGTTCTTGACTGATCTTCACAATGGCGTGATGGCAACAATGCATGATCTATGAGCAATATGCACCTAGTGACAACAGATGAAAAACGACCATGACCAAGTAGGAGCAGTATGGTAAGTGAAAGTCTATTACATTTCATAAAAACCTTTTTCACTACTTAGAACACAGTAAAAGAATTACAATTGTACCTTTGCTATAGAACATGGCAACATGCTAAACTCCTAATTTGAAGACAGTGTTGGTCCTTACAACATGATAAAAGAACTGTGCCCATGGACTGTACAGATATCACAGTTTATTTAGGACGTAGGTTATGGAAATTGTTTTTTGTTATATTTTGGTAGATAACTTTGCAAGGGTGCATGTAATTGTGCTAATTAATACATCATTTTGAAGACCGTGTTAGTCCTTATGACATGGCAAAAGAACTGTGCCTGTAGGCTGTACACATGTACAGATATCAGGTTTTTAGGACTAAGGTTATGAAAATTGATATTTTTTCATATTTTAGTGAATGAATTTGCTAAGGAAAGATGTCAATGTGCTAAGTAATACCTCATTTTGAAGACTGTATTAATAGTTACAACATGGTAAAATAACTGTCTATGCTGTACACATGTACAGATATCAAAGTTTGGGACTTTGGTTATGGAAATCATTTTTTTTCATGTTTTTGTAAATAACTTTGGGAGGGAGCATGGCAATGTGCCAAGTAATACCTCATTTTGAAGACAGTATTACTCCTTACAACATAGTAAGAGAACTGTGTATGGTGTACAGATATCACAATTCTAGTCTTGTAGGATTATGAAAATTATACATTTGCCATATTTGTCATTATTGTGCCCATAATATTTTTGCAAGGGGAGCATGGTGACCCAAGTGATGCATCATTTTGAAGCTGACATTGAGCCAACTTGTACACTGATGTGTAGTCTGTCTGTTACAGGTGATGAGATGTTATGCTTTATCAATTATAAGAAATGTAATATTAATCATATTTGTGAATATCTCCGTAAAGGAGCATCACACAGTAATGGTTAAGGTATCATTTTAAAGCTGACATTCATACAAATTAATTACAAATTGTATGGGTCTACATGATACAGTCACCAAGATGTGATTTGTTTTACCAAAAAAGGTAAAAAAATATGCATAATGTCAGCACTCCTTGGCAAATATTTAATGAGTTAGATGCACACTATCAACATTTACACTGTTGGAAAGTTCCGTTTTTGCTCCAACTTTTGCAGTTACTTTTTTAGTCTATCTTTAATGGTTAAAGAGTTAAGAATATTTGTTTTGTGTATGGTATTACAAATGGATTATCTGAAAATGAGCTCAGGCTGCACTGTTCCTATGGTGGAAGTATGCAGGCAGTATTTTCTGAGCTGCTTCAGAGAGAATGAGTTAAGATTCGGGGAACAGGATTCTTCTTCTTCTGAGGAGGATTCAGATGAGGAATCCCTTGCTTATTCATCTCGGATTCCCTCTCCTTTAGACATATGGGTCTGAGGAAGAGGAATCTACTAGATGTCCTTCAAGGATGCAACTGCAGTCCTGACATATGGGTTGTCCTGCCTCAGGCAGCCCTTTGGTCAGCCGGATTCCAAAGTCTGGGTCCGGCGTCGGCTGATGTCGCCCTTTCCCCGACGTCCGAGCGCCTGGGGTATAAAAGCATCAGCCGACGCCATCTTCAGTCTTTCTTGCCGCACAGCACCCGAAGCAGAAGCAGTTTGCAAGTGCCGGTCGACCAGCTCCTGTGTTTTCAGCTACTGAAGTCTTCAAAAAAGCTAAGTACCCCGTTGGGGACCTTTTCTTGCCTCAGCCGATCTCAGAAAACTGTAAAAATTAATAATTGTTTAACTTGTGGGAAACAAATACCTCATAAGGATTTCCACTCTTACTGCTTACCCTGCCTAGGCCCAGAACACAACATCTCGGCCTGTACAGCTTGTGCTTCTTTCAATAAACGCACTCTTAGGCGTCGGACAGAGTTTGCACAGGATTATTTTGGGGAAGATTTCTGTTGTATCATGCCGTTGGAGCTTCCGACAGCACATTTACCTAAAAAAACAGAAGGATAAGGACCGATGTCCGCGGTCTCGGCCGACACCACGCTTAGGCCTACCGTGAGTGTCTCTCTGTCTCTTCTGAGCCGGTTTCGCAACCACTACAGACCGACGACACCGCCCCACCGGTTACTTCGGTACCAGAGGCCAGCTCGGTGCCGGTTTCTGTTCTCCCCTCTGAGACCGTAGCCCAGGATATTTCTAACACCATTTCAGTGGATAAGACTACTCCAGCACGCGGGGCTGCCAGGCCTCCAGTGTCTATGTCCATTAAGGCCTACACACGTGCTAAGGCTGCCAAACAGGCTAAGTCTCTCCCTCCAAGATCTGTTTCTCTGGGATCCACTTCTGGTTCTCAAATTTTAAGTTTAGCTGAGGACCTTATTTCTTTAATTAGGGGTTCTCAGCCACATCCAGAGAGAGGCTTTCAGCCGCCTTCTGTCAAGAGGCCTAGGGTTGAGCAGGTAGATCCCCAGTCCTCCGATGAGGCCTCAGGTGATTCTGCACATTCAGACTACCAGGAGGAGGCCTTCCCGGCCTACGAGGATTCTGATGTGGAGGAATCCATTCCCTCTGCTTCTCCTCCTGAGGAGTTTTCCTTTGGGGAAACGCTTCATTCCATGAGGGAACACTTCAAATGGCAAGGCCAAGAATACTCAGATTCTAGGAAAAGGTTAAGGGAATTTTTAAAGCAACCTCCGCATAGACCCTTAGCTATTCCTCCAGTTTTAAATGTTTTAGATGATGTGTACTTAGAATCTAGTGTTTCCCCTGACTCCCTCCCCCCTGCTCCTGTCAAGCCAGACGGGTACTACAGGGTCCCAGACACACATCAATTTCTGTACAAGGGCCATACTGCTGACCCTGAAACTATTTCTCAGGGGCCTAAAGGGGTTTCCTCCACTACTGCTAAGAATCCACTTCCTTCGGAAAGAGATTCTAGGGCTTTAGAAAGGTGGGGCAAGAAAGTATATACATCTTCCACCCTTTCTATGCGAGCATTAAATTGTCAATTTCATATGATTCAGTATCAAGAATACATGTTGGATGACTTTCAAAAGAAATTGGCTTCCCCTGAACCATTAGATAGAAAGGGGTTACTGGAATTGGTTCAGAATACTCAGCAGGTTAGCGACCATTTCCTTCAGTGTGGATATGATGTATTGGAAGCTTCATGTAGAGCAGCAATGACAGGTGCGGTCATACGCAGACATGCTTGGTTAAAGGAACAAACATTGCCAGACCATGTGAAAATTAAGCTTTTGGACGCACCACTAGAGAAACATAAGCTATTTGGTGCTACTGCACAAGAGGTTTTAAAGAAAATAGAGGAAAAGGCAAAATCAGTGCAAACAGTGAAAGATTTCCTCCAGGTACAACCTCCAAGATTCAGCAGGAATTAGCCTTCTAAGCATTGGTCCTTTCCAGACACAGACAAATTTCAAAGAGGCAAAAACAGACGTGGCAGAGGTAGAGGGCAAACTCGAGGCTCCTACAGAGGACGTCAATGGCAGCCTCCGAACCAGAGAGGTGGGGCAGGACCTTCCACTGCTCCGCAGGGACAATCTCAATGACTTGACTTTGACTGTGCCATCCAGGACTCAATTGGAAGCACCTTTGGGCGGAAAATTATCTTTATTCTCACAAAATTGGCACAATATTACAAAGGACAAATGGATACTGGACATAATAGACAAAGGATACAGATTCCATTTTCATACACTACCAACAAGACATGGCAGGCCAAACCTGCCATCAAATCAAAGGGCAGAGGCACTAAAACAAATAACAAACCTACTTCAAATAAGAGCAATAGAAAAGGTTCCTTCTGCAGAACAAGGCCAAGGATTTTATTCAAGACTGTTCCTTGTTCCAAGAAAAGAAAACCAATGGAGACCCATTCTGGACTTGTCCGCACTGAATACTTACCTTTTTGTGCCAAAATTCAAAATGCTGACTTTACAGCAACTCCTTCCCATGCTGGGCAAGGGGTCTTGGCTGGTAACTCTGGACCTCCAGGAGGCATACCTGCATGTCCCAATCAGACAAAGTTGCAGAAGATACCTCAGATTTTTTGCAGGCTCAGAGCATTATCAATTCTCAGCATTGCCCTTTGGCTTATCTACTGCGCCCAGAGTGTTCACGAAATGCCTGGCATCAGTAATTGCACATTGCAGACTTCAGGGGATACAGATATACCCTTACCTGGACGACTGCCTTATACAAGCGGACAGCCAACAAGCCTTGTTAAAAAAACTTTGACTATGTCATTCACCTACTGCAGGCCTTGGGATACACAGTCAATATTCAGAAATCAAGTCTCGTACCATCCCAACAAATACCTTTCCTGGGTGCCACACTGGACACAAACACCCAGATGGCGTTTCTGACAAAAGAAAAACAAAAACAATTACCAGAATACTTCAGAAAATTGGCAACACACACCCAGATGACTGCAAGGAAAATCCTGCAGGCCCTGGGTTTCATGGCATCTTGCATTCTTCTGATTCCACACGCAAGGCTGCATATGAGGAAACTACAATGGTATCTAAAAAGTCTATGGTCTCAACACAGCCACAGCCTGGAAGCATTGATCCCACTCATTCCGTGCCTTCAAAAGGAATTTCTGTGGTGGGCTCAAGCAAGCCAGATAAACAAAGGTCTGCCTTTCAGCAAGCCTCATACAAGTCAAACCATAACAGACGCCTCAGACCATGGATGGGGGGCGCACATGGAGGGCAGATGCATTCAAGGACAATGGACACAAAAAGAAAAGCACCTGCACATCAACCAAAAAGAAATGCTGGCAGTGATGCATGCAATCAAGGCCTTCGAAAAGTTCATACATCAGGGCCATCTACTAATAATGACAGACAATACCACAGTTATGTGGTACATAAACAAGCAAGGAGGTACCCATTCCTACCCTCTTTGCAGACTGGCAATGAATCTCTGGGATATTTCCCTACAATTGAAAATAGAGCTACAATCCCAGTTTGTACTAGGGAAGGACAATGTTCTGGCGGACAGCCTAAGCAGAAACATCATGGATCCACACGAATGGATGTTGCATCCAGACATTTTCTTACAAATAACTCAAGCATGGGGAAGGTCGGACATAGATCTTTTTGCCTCCCACCTCAATCACCATCTGAAAAAGTTTTGCACAAGGACATACCATCCTCAAGCATGGAAGGTGGACGCTCTCTCCTTCAGTTGGAACTCTCTAACACTATATGCCTTCCCACCTCTTCCTTTGATGACCAAGGTGTTATTAAAGATCAAGACAGAGCAACCGAAAGTCATACTGATAGCTCCAGACTGGCCAAGACAACACTGGTACCCACTGCTACGGAGCTTGACACACCAATCCGTGGCTCCTTCCTCAATGGCCACTTCTTCTGACACAGCACAATTACAGGACACTACACCCCAGCTTGAAAACATTGAAGCTGACAGCTTGGAAAATCCCATGACTATTCCTCAGGATACACTTTCCAAAAGGGTAAAAGATATCATCCTGGAGGCACGCAGACCTTCCACTAGAAAAACATACTCAGCAAAATGGAAGAGATTTCTTATCTGGAACAGCAAAAAGGGTAAAGACCCATCAGTGATGAGCATTCCACAGATCCTAGAATATTTGGCTGAAATGCTCCACAATGGCCTTTCATATTCTTCCATAAAAATACATGCTTCAGCAATATCTGCCAAATATAACACTGATCCGCCTGTATTTTCTCACCCATTGCTAAGACAGTTTCTAAGAGGTATAAAGAACATCAACCCTCCAAGGAAACCACCAGTGCCTGCATGGGACCTCAAATTCATGCTGGAAAAATTAACTCTTCCTCCCTTTGAACCAGCAGCATCTTCAGAGTTGCAATTTCTGTCTTGGAAGACAGCTTTCCTTCTGGCAGTAACCTCAGCAAGAAGAGTCTCTGAGCTACAGGCCCTTATGGCAATACAACCATTTCTCATTTTTCATCAGGACAGAGTTTCTTTGAGAACAAATCCGTCATTCATGCCAAAGGTGGTATCCAGGGTGTCCCTGAATCAAGCTATTCACCTGCCTACCTTCTTTCCCAATCCTCAAAATAAAGGAGAGAGACTTCTGCACACCTTGGACATACACAGACAGTTGCGCTACTACTTGGACAGAACAAAGTCTTTCAGAAAATCTGACCAGCTTTTTGTAGCTTACGCTGCTGGATTGCAGGGAAAAGCAATTTCCAAACAGACAATTTCTAAATGGATTGGAAATTGCATTCGATTCTGCTACTCTTTTCATGGAAAAACTGTGCCAGCTGACATCAGGTCACATTCCACCAGAGCTACAGCCACCTCCACAGCCTTTTTAAGAGGGGTGGCAACAAAGGACATTTTAGAAGCTGCTACATGGAGCTCCGTGCATACATTTTCCAAACATAACAACCTGCCTTTATATTCCAGATCCAGAGCAGGGTTTGCTTCTGCAGTCCTGCAGGGCATTTTAGCTACACCATCTTTGTCTTAGTGCCTACCACCCCCAGGTTGGCTATGGTATTCAACCAATATGTCAGGACTGCAGTTACATCCTTGAAGGGCATAGTACAGTTTTGTACCTACCATAAATGTAGATGTCCGATAGGTATGCAACTGCAGTCAGGTTTTCCCTCCCACCTACCCCTCTGTGGTATTCTTTTGGGTTTCTACCCCTCATTTTAGCTACCTGGGGTAATCTTTTATGGTGTACTTGTTTTTATGTTGTTGTACTTGTCTGGAATTTTTTCTCTATTTTCAAAATTTAGCCTTCCTTAGAGGGCACCTGGCATCTGGGGCAAGAAACACTGAAGAAGATGGCGTCGGCTGACGCTTTTATACCCCAGGCGCTCTGACGTCGGGGAAAGGGCGACATCAGCCGACGCCGGACCCAGACTTTGGAATCCGGCTGACCGAAGGGCTGCCTGAGGCAGGACAACCCATATGTCAGGACTGCAGTTGCATACCTATCGGACATCTACATTTATGGTAGGTACAAAACTGCACTTTCTGACGCTTCTTTCAAGGAAATTTCTTTTGGGGGACAATCTCTAGACTGATGGATTTTTTTTAAATGGGGTTGTGTCCAGATTTCGGAGTACAGAAGAGATATTACAAGCTCCTGCAGATGGACTCCCCTAGACCTTCTGCTGTTCCTCCTGTATTGGCTGCTTTGTTGGATGCTTTTTCTACTGCATCAAAGAATGTTCTTAGTGTTTCACTGTTGCAGTCAGTACATTTGGGTAATCTGCTGACAGGTTGCCCTCATCGGCCTGAATATCAAAGTCTTGAGTCTTGCGTCGGGTGTTGTCTCTTCTTCCATGACGTCAGGGGTATGAAACAGTCAGCCGACGGCATTTTCTTTAGTCTTTCTTGCCGCACGGTGCCCGAAGCAGAAGCAGTTCAAGTGCTGGTCAGCCAACTCCTAAAATTTTCGCATTCGAGTTTCAGAACCAAAGTCTTCAATTAAAGCTAAGTTACCCCGTTGGGGAAACTTTTTCTTGCTCCATACTAATGTCAGTAAAAGTTAATAATTACATTACTTGTGGGAAGCAAATACCTCATAAGGATTTCCATTTGTACTGTATTCCTTGCCTAGGCCCAGATCATAACGTGCCTTGCTGTCGGTTTTGTGCTAAATTCAACCAACTCACTATTAAGCCTTGGTATATCTTTGCTTCAAAATATTTTGGAAACAGGTTTAACTACCCTGAAATGTCATCGGATAGCAATCAGACTACCAGAGTTCACAAACAACGCAAAGAAAAGGGCAGAAGCCGTCTAGGTCCAAAACCGACTAAGCGTCTCCTAAGCCAGTCGCCGGTACTCAGTGAGGCACTTTTGCAGCCCCTGATACCCGCTACTTTCGAGTCGCAGGCCTCCGCTCTGGGCCAATCCTTATCAGTTCGGGGCCCTCCCCTTTGGTCTCACCACAGCCCCTGGGGGTTTACCAAAGTGATGACTGTAGTAGCGGCTCACCAGAGGCTTCAGGGAATTTTGGTCTTTCCTTAACTGGACAATTGGCTCCTTGCTGCCCCCACCAAGTGTCTACTGTGCCAAGCCAGAGACTATTTCATGGTATTAGTGAACACTCTGGGCCTTACTATAAACCTCAGCAAATTGTCACGGACTCCAGTCCAGACCTTAGACTTTATAGGAGCCCGGTTGGACACCATACAAATGGAAGTTTCCCTCACTCCAGAAAAGGGTACACAATTTAAGACTTCATGTTCTTGCATTCTCCAGGCTCATCTTCCCACAGTGGAGACTGTTCTACAGGCTCTGGGTTCCATGGCAACCGCAATCAATCTTCTACTCTTTGCATGACTTTGTGTGCGAGTTCTCCTGTGGATGCCAGCAGATGTTCTTCGTGTGTCACTGTTGCAGTCATTACATTTGGGTCAGTCGGCCTGTATAACAAAGTCTTGGGTCTTGCGCCAGTTGCTGTCTCCTATTCCATGACGTCCCATCGTCAGGGGTATGAAACATGCAGCCGACGCCATTTTATTCAGTCTTTCTTGCCATACGGTGCCTGAAGCAGTTCGCAAGTGCTGGTCGGCCGACTCCTGAAATTTTCGTGTTAGAGTTTCAGAACTAAAGTCTTCAAAATAAAGCTAAGTACACCATTGGGGAAACTTTTTCTTGCTCCTTACCGATGTCAGTAAAAGTCAATAATTGCATTACTTGTGGGAAGCAAATACCTCATAAGGATTTTCATTTGTACTGTATTCCTTGCCTAGGCCCAGATCACAACGTGCCTTGCTATCTGTTTTGTGCTAGATTTAACCAACGCACTGTTAAGCGTCTGTATATTTTTGCTTCTAAATATTTTGGTTCAAGATTTAATTATCCTGAAATGTCTGTTAGCAATCAGACTACCGGAGTACATAAAAAACGCACAAAGCTTCCCCTAAGCCAGTCACCCGTACTCAGCGAGGCACTTTTGCAGCCCCTGATACCTGCTACTTTTGAGTCGCAGGCCTCTACCGAGACCCATTCAGAGTCCGGTATGCTGCAAGATTCTCAGAGTATTGAACCCGCGGATGTCTCTCCCTTGGATGGTTCCAGAGCCGCTGAGCAGGCACTGGCTTCTGAGGGTGTTTTCAGGCCTCAACATTTTTATATTAAATCGACGCCAGCAACAAAAACAAGGTCAAAAACAACTTCTCTGTCTAAAAAAAGATGCATGAGCCACGTGCTCAGGCCCCTATGCCTAAAAAACAGATCAAAATGGCTGAAAATGTAATTACCTTGATCAGCCCCTGCTAAGAGGCCTAGGCAAGGCACTGATTATGAATCTTCAGATCAGGTTTCCATTTCTTCTGATTCCTCTTCTGCTCAGGAATTTTCTATTCCACCCTATGAGGATTCTGATGCAGAGTAAACCATCCCATCTGCATCTTCTCCTGAGGATTACTCTTTTGGAGAGACTTTGCATACTTTAAGGGAACATTTTCACTGGGAGAGTCAGGACTTCTCATAATCAAAAAGAGGCTTGGGGATTTCCTTCTTCCTTCTTCCTCAGCATAGGCCTTTGGCAGTACCTCCTGTATTAGACATTGTTGATGTGTTCTCTGAATCAAGCATGGCTCCTGATTCCCTGCCTCCAGCTCCTAGTAAGCCAGACAGATTACAGGGTTCCTGACTCCCACAAATTTCTTTTCAAAAATCCTGCTGCTGATCCTGAGACTATTTCTCAGGGTCCCAAGGGTGTAAAGGCCTCTACAGCCAAAAATCCTACCCCTTCTTATAGAGATTCCAGGGCATTGGATAGATGGGGTAAGAAGGTTTATACGTCTGCAACCTTGGCAATCAGGGCTTTAAACTGCCAGTTTCATATGCTTAAATATCAACAGCATGTTATGGGCTTACTGAAACAGAAAATGATATTGATTTCTGATTGTGTGGAAAATAGAGTTACAGGAATTATTGCATTCAGCAGAACAGGTTGGAAAGCATACTTTAGATGTGGTTTTGATTCCTTGGAGGCCTCTTGTAAGGCCACCGTTATTGGATCTGTCATTAGAAGGCATGCCTGGCTCAAGGAGCAAAATCTGCCTGATCATGTTAAAGCTAAATTGTTGGATGCCCCTTTGCAGCATGATACTCTGTTTGGTAATAAGGCAGAAGAGGTTTTAAAGAAAATGGAAGACTAAGCTAAATCTATGTAAACTGTAAATGATTTCTTGCAAGTGCAGCCACCCAGGTTCACTAGGCACTGGCCTACTAAAAATTGGTCCTTTCCTGTGTCCAACAGAGCCACACAGGGCAAATCCAGGCGCTCAAAAGACTCCAGATACCAATCACAGGGTTCTTACAGGTCAAAGCAATGGGGTGCCTCCACCTCCAAATCTGGAGGAAACAAAGCACAACCCTACAGTAAGCAGTCTCAATGACTTTCCTCTACCATCACCAAGCACGTATCTTTTGGCAGTCCCCTTGGGGGGGGGGGGACTTGCACTTCATGCTCAAAAGTGGAAGTTAATTACCCAGGACAAGTGGGTATTAAACATAGTATCCCAGGGGTACAGATTTCATTTCCATACATTGCCAATTCCAAATGGATGGCCTGATCTGCCACAAAACCAGTGGGCAGAGGCCCAGAAACAAGTAATGTCCCTCATGGATATGGGGGCTGTTCAACCTGTACCAGAACAGGAAAAAGGACAAGGATTTTACTCGAGACTTTTCCTGGTACCCAGAAAAGACAATTCACAGCGCCCAATACTGGACTTAATGATTTTGAACACGTTCCTGGACATTCCAAAATTCAAAATGCTGACTTTACAACAGCTTCTGCCTATGCTAGGCAGAAATGCTTGGTTAGTAACTCTAGACTTGAGGCATACCTGCATATCCCAATAAGGGAATCGTGCAGAAGATACCTCCGCTTCAAAACAGGATGTTCTTCGTGTTTCACTGTTGCAGTCATTACATTTGGGTAATGAATATCAAAGTCTTGGGTCCTGCGTCGGTTGCTGTCTCCTCTTCCATGACGTCAGGTCGTCAAGGGTATAAAACCGGCAGCCAGCGCCATTTTCTTTAGTCTTTCTTGCACAGTGCCCGAAGCAGAAGCTGTTCCCAAGTGCCAGTCAGCCGATTCTTGAAATTTTTGAATTTGAGTTTCAGAACCAAAGTCTTCAATTAAAGCTAAGTACCCTGTTGGGGAAACTTTTTCTTGCTCCATACCGATGTCAGTAAAAGTTAATAATTGCATTACTTGTGGGAAGCAAATACCTCAAGGATTTTCATTTGTACTGTATTCCTTGCCTAGGCCCAGATCATAACGTGCCTTGTTGTTGGTTTTGTGTAGATTTAACCAAAGCACTATTAAGCGTCTGTATATCTTTGCTTTAAAATATTTTGGAAACCGATTTAACTACCCTGAAATGTCGTCTGATAGCAATCCGACTACCGGAGTTCACAAAAAACGCAAAGAAAAGGATAGAGACAGACCGTCCAGGTCCAAAACCGACCATGCTTCCCCTAAGCCAGTCGCCAGTTCGCCGGTACTCAGTGAGGTGCTTTCCCAGCCCCCTGATACCCGCTGCTTTCGAGTCGCAGGCCTCTACTGAGACCCATGTGGAGTCCGGCATGCCGCGAGATTTATTGTACCCGCGGATGTCTCTCCCTCAGATGGGTCTGGAGCCGCTGAGCAGGCACCGGCTTCTGAGTGTGTCTTCAGTCCTCAGCATTTGTATATAAAACAGACACACGCCAGCTTCAAAAACAAAGACAAAAGCAACTTCTAAGGCTAAAAGACCGATGCATGAGCCACGTGCTAAGGCCTTTATGCCCAAAAAGCAGATGATCAAAATGGCTGAAGACCCAATTACCTTGATCCAGGGGTTCCCAGCCCCCCCCCCAACGATAAGAGGTCTAGGCAAGACACTTATGAATCTTCAGATCAGGTTTCTATTTCTTCTGATTCCTCTACTGATCAGTAATTTTCTATACCACCCTGTGAGGATTCAGATGCAGAGGAATCCATCCCATCTGCATCTCTTCCTGAAGATTATTCATTTGGTGAAACCTTGCATACTTTGAGGGGACATTTGCATTGGGAGAGTCAAGATTTCTCAATCAAAAAAGAGGCTTAGGGATTTCCTACTCCCTCAGCATAAGCCTTTGGCCATACCTCCTGTTTTAGACATTATTGATTGTGTTTTCGGAATCAAGCATGACTCCAGATTCCTTACCTCTGGCTCCTAGCAAGCCAGACACGTATTATAGGGTTCCTGACACGCACACACTTTCATTCAAAAACCCTGCTGCTGACCTTGAAACTATCTCACAGGGTCCCAAAGTTGTAAAGGCCTCAACAGCTAAGAATCCTACTCCCTCTGATAGAGATTCCAAGGCGCTGGATAGATGGGGAGAGAAGGTTTATACGTCTGCAACCTTGGCAGTTAGGACCTTAAAGTACCAGTTTCATATGCTTAAATATCAACAGCATGTTATGGGATTATTGAAACAGAAAATGATGTTGATTTCTGAATGTGTGGAAAATAAAGAATTACAGGAATTATTGCATGCAGCAGAGCAAGTTGGAAAGCATACTTTGCAATGTGGTTTTGATTCCTTGGAGGCCTCCTGCAGGGCCGCAGTTACTGGATCTGTGATTAGAAGGCATGCCTGGCTAAAGGAGCAAAATTTGCCTGATCATGTTAAAGCTAAATTGTTGGATGCACCTTTACAGCATGATACTCTGTTTGGTAATAAGGCAGAAGAGGTTTTAAAGAAAATGGAAGACAAAGCTAAGTCTATGCAAACTGTAAAAGACTTTTTATTACAAGTGCAGCCACCAAGATTCAGTAGACACTGGCCTACAAATAATTGGTCCTTTCCTGTGTCCGACAGAGCTTCATGGGGCAAATCCAGGCGCTCAAAGGGCTCTAGATACCAATCACAGGATTCTTGTAGGTCAAAGCAATGGGGTGCCTCTACCTCCAAATCTGAAAGAAATAAAACGCAACCCTACAGTAAATAGTCTCAGTGACTTCCCTCTGCCATCACCAAGCATTTATCTTTTGGCAGCCCCCTTAGGAGGAAAACTAGCACTTCATGCTCAAAATTGGCAGTTAATAACCCAGGACAAGTGGGTATTAAACATAGTATCCCAGGGAACTGTAAAATAGAATCCAAAACCAAACGTAGAAACCAAAAACAAGCCGTGAACGACCCAAGGCAGTCAAAAGAGAAAATTTATTTCAAGCGCTTTTTGTCAGCTCGTATGAGCTGACTTCTTCAGAAACAAAAACCACTGGCAGCATAACCATTATAAAGGCTAACATCCATTTACGTCATAACAAATAATTCAATTAGTACAATTTAAAATAATGTTGGTTTTAAAGAAACTAAAGGCGCAATGACTGTTAGTGGTGGCAAACATCACATCCCTATGAACATGTAAACAGCACAAATACATAAGTCAAGTCAACCTATTAATATAAAAATATAGTGTGTTAATGTTGCAACAATTAAATTAAAAGTTAAGCATACAATAATATTAAAATTTCAACAATTTGTAATCCTAGTTGTATTATACTGTTAGTTCATGGTTTGAAGCTTACACAAGTCATTGTGTGTGAGGTTAAAGCATCAAAGACCCCAAAATTGTTCTAAATTACATAAAACATGTTCATAATTAAACACAGTTTATGAAAAGTAATTAAGAAAAAATAATAATATATATGGATGTTTATGTTTAGTATATTTGTAATTATATAACAGCAAATAAATGTAATAGTGCATATAGTAATAATAATATATTTTAAAAAAGAAAACTAATGTTTTCACAACAAATTTCCTTAGGGACCTAAAATAATTATATGTATGGTGTTACCATAATGTAAAATGCTTAAAGTATATGTATTTTCCCAAATAACACATATACTTAATAAAAATTTTTAGTAATTCGAGTTGTTTGAGTTAGACATACCTAGTGTCATAGATGTCATAATTAATAGTTTTATGAATTTGTAATAACATTAGTTAAAACTAGCAAATGTCGTAAAGTTATGCACAAAAACAAGTACCATAAAAAATGTATCAAGTAGCAAGACCTTCATCTCTTCAAGCTATTCAATTTTAAAAGACTTCCTATTGAACAAGACTCATTTAGTCCTGGGAAGCTATATGCATTCAGTTTCACCTGCCATTTCAATTCCAATTCCTCCAGTTTCAAATTTCTAGGACCCCCTCTCGGGTCAGTTTTTGACCCAATGTGGTCTTCAACAAACGGTACTGTCTCTATCCGAGTCAGTAAGGTGGCAAACAAATAATGAGCTAGATGGAACGTTTACTCTACCTAAACTCAGTGTGGATAGAGTGCCAACTGAAAGGGTTTACATTAACAACGGAGCAGAGGCACTTAATGCTGTGAACCAACGCGGTTGCAGCAACGCTGTCTGTATTTGTGCGGACGCTAGCAACAACTTGAGTACTAAAATGCACCCTACACGTGTAATTACACTACAACACCAAACTCGGTCACGCACGGTGACAGTATCAATGAAGTGGACTCTAATGTGTTTAATTTAAACCAGAGTGTGCCTATAGGGCATTTGGGACGTACAACTGAAGTATTACTGACCACCAGAGACGTCTAGCTCGAAGGCTCCCACCAGGAAGTACTGAGGCTACTTTCTGGTTTATCTAGGAGTGGACTGCCGAATCCAAAAGGTACCATAACTACTTCCTCTTTCACTACTTGGTTAGAGAATGGGTTTTGTTTAAATAGTGTGAAAAATGCTGAACCTATTGGTAACAGTAGGGGGTTAACAACAGAGGAAGATGACAATTCAATTGGCAATAAACTAAAATTATTTGATTCGTGCCTAGTTAAACTTAAAAAAACTTCAGCTGGAAATCTCTTATTTCCAAGAATGTCTATCTAGAAAGGTAGTTCCTAAAGGCTTAAGACGAGTATCCTACCCTACTGGCTTGGAAAATGGGTCTGCCTTTCATAAAGATCTGGTAGCCTTATTTGATTGACAAGGATTTGAGCTGATTAAGACCATTATTAAACATTATACTATCTCGGTCAGTGACATCTCTAGTTATGTAATGGAACTGGATACTAGTATACAAACCCATTATGAATTTGGAAGATACAAATACGACCGTATATTTAACAGTATTGACCAATATATGTCCAAACTGGAGTCTAATAAAATCAAAAAACATGATGGGGACATCAAAGCATATGGTTTGGGAACTGCTTACCCCATTCCATCTGTGGCCCAAGTTTGGGGAAAGGGAATGGTACACCCTAAAAAACCTTACTTATATAACAAGGACCTGAACGTCGTACAACAAGGACCTTGTGACCTTGTTGATGACTTTGAGTCCAACAACACCAGTTTTGACTTGGGGCCACCTAATCACCAAGGACAGGGGGGTAGGGGTACCCCATGGCGTAATAGGCTTCGAAGTGCTCAGCCTGACGGGCAACAGACACTAGATTCAAATTTTCAGCAGGGCCCCTTCACCGGGGCCAAACCGAAGCAGAAGAACTACCAACAAAATCTAGTAAAGGACAAATGGGTTTGCAATGCTCACAGGAAATAAATCTCCCACCTGTTATGGGTTCACCGTTGAATTTACCTGTCGACTATGATTTGTCTGACTCTATTATGGATATGACTGAGTCTGTACCTGTGTCTAATAGGGGTAATATAGAATCACCTTATTCTGATATTATTTTGAACGAGTCAAGTTTCGGTTCTCATGAATCTGTCCCCTTGGGGAGCAGTAAGAGTACCTTCTATTATTTTAAATACTAAGGGTGACTTTAAAGTATATAACGTTAGTGACACAGAAATTGGGCCTGAAATGGTTGACCTTTTGTCTAAGGGGCTTACTTTTATCCCATCGAAACAATGGGACTTGACTGACACAATTTTGGATATCAAATTGTTTGTTAGGAAATTAAACCTTCAGGTTTTGATGGGTGATGTGTTTGGTTCTTTTGATAGTCTCTATGTGCGTAGCACTTACAATCCCCCATTGCATCCTACTCTCGACTTGTTCGAGAAATGTTGTGAACTGGATGTTAGACACATGAACACCTATAAGAACAATAGGATTACATCTACTAACTTGAGTAACGATGAAAGGGAAATAATGTATTATCTTACTACCCAAGGACTTAGGTTTTGTAAACCTGACAAGGGTGGTGGACTAGTTGTCTTCAGTATGAGTGACTACCACGACAGGATGAATGAACTACTCAACACCGAAGCATATGTACATAGTTCCCGTAGTGAGGTAAATAGAGCCTATAGTATCATCAGAAACTGTATTGAGGACTTGTTCATCGATGGCCTAATAGATCAAAAGACATACAACTACCTAGTAATGTCATTTCCTAGATACCAGAGTATCTTCGGCATCCCCAAAATACACAAGAGTATTGAAAATCCACCATTAAGACCTTTGGTGGATAGTAGGGGATCCCCCACTTACTCTTGTGCTAAGGTGTTGGATGCCATTTTACAAAAATATCTGGCCAAGGAGACTCAAATTTGTAAAGATTCTTGGACTTTTTTGAAGAACATTGACACCTTGTCTTTTGACAAGAGCTACAACTTCCTCACAATTGATGTAAAAGACCTTTACACTAGTATTCCCCATGAGGTAGCATTAGAATGGGTAGGACTCATGCTTAAGAAACATAAAGCTCCTACCAGGGAAATAGATTTAGTATCTGTTCTTTTGGACGTAGTACTAACAAATTACTTTTTCCATTGCGACAAATTCTTTTTGCAAAAAATAGGTGTTGCCATGGGCTCAGCCTGTGGGGGAAGTGTAGCAAACTTGGTAATGGCTTATTGGGAATCGGAATTTGTCTTTAAAGGCAACGTGTTTTTCTTGTCCTTTTTATTCTACACAAGGTTTCTGGATGATATTTTTATCTTATTTAAAGGCAGTGAAAGTGTCAGTCATCAAATTATTGAATACTTTAACCATACGACTAAGTTCCTGCAATTTACTTGCACGTTCCACTGTGATTTTATTGACTATCTCGATATCAATCTAAGTAAAAATTACAACTTAAATGTGTTTACTGCAAACATGTTTAGAAAATCTACATATTCTAACACTTTCCTCCACTACACCAGCTGTCACCCTCACCATCAGAAGAAATCTGTTGTGAAGGGGCAGCTGGGTAAGAGCTTCCAGAATGGTCAGCCTGGATGAGGATTTTATAAAGGAATGTGCCTATATACGGGAAATGTTTATACATAGAGGTTACCCAGTAACTTTTCTTGACCCGATAGTTCAGGAGGTAATGGACAAAAGACACAATAATGTGTACTTACCACTTCTGAAGACTAACATTAAAAACCTTATTGACGACAATGTTGTCAATTTGGTTGAAAAGAACCAGTGTGACCGGATAGTGAGTAATGTACTAAACAGTGGCCGACTTAACGATCTATCTATTGTTAAATTCATCACCACCTTCAGTACAACAAGCACCTTGTGTTCATCTATATTGAAGAAAAATTGGCACTTGTTTAAAATACAACCTGAATTATTTGAAAAATTGGGTGACCATCCTATGATAGTTTACAGTAAAGGGTTTAACATAAAAACCCTGTTGGAAAAGCACGATACACCTACAGTGAGATGTCCTGGCATGTATAAATGTCAGAACTGTAACTATTGTAAACACGTCCAGGAGGGCAATTCTTTTAGCCTGAATGGACAAAAATTTAAGTTGAGGAACAAATTTGATTGTAACACTACCCACATTACCTACTTATCCAGGTGTACATCCTGTTTAGCATTTTACAGCGGTAAAACCGAAAGAAGACTACGTGAAAGGATGTACGAACACCTGTATGCCATTAGAAAGGGGAAACTTGAGAACGCACTTGCTAAACACATGGCGGACTACCCAGACCATTGTTTTAGATTTATGGTAATTGACCATGTAAAAATTGACCCGAGAGGGGGTCCTAGAAATTTGAAACTGGAGGAATTGGAATTGAAATGGCAGGTGAAACTGAATGCATATAGCTTCCCAGGACAAAATGAGTCTTGTTCAGTAGGAAGTCTTTTAAAATTGAATAGCTTGAAGAGATGAAGGTCTTGCTACTTGATACATTTTTTTATGGTACTTATTTTTTATGATACTTGTTTTCATGCATAACTTTACGACATTTGCTAGTTTTAACTAATGTTATTACAAATTCATAAAACTATTAATTATGACATCTATGACACTAGGTATGTCTAACTCATTATAAACAACTCAAATTACTAAAAAATTTTATTAAGTACATGTGTTATTTGGGAAATTACATATACTTTTTAAGCATTTTACATTATGGTAACACCATACATATAATTATTTTAGGTCCCTAAGGAAATTTGTTGTGAAAACATTAGATGTCCTTCAAGGATGCATCTGCAGTCATCACATATGGGGTTGTCCTGCCTCAGGCAGCCCTTCGGTCGGCCGGATTCCAAAGTCTGGGTCCGGCGTTGGCTGTCGCCGCCCTTTCCCCGACGTCAGAGCGCCTGGGGTATAAAAGCGTCAGCCGACGCCATCTTCCTCAGTCTTTCTTGCCGCGTGGTGCCCGAAGCAGAAGCAGTTCGCAAGTGCCGGTCGGCCAGCTCCTGTAATTCAGCTCCGAAGACTTCAAAAGCTAAGTACCCCATTGGGGACTCTTTCTTGCCTCAGCCGATGTCAGATAAAATTAATAATTTCTTAACTTGTGGGAAACAAATACCTCATAAGGATTTCCACTCTTACTGCCTACCTTGCCTAGGCCCAGACCACGACGTCTCGGCCTGTTCCGCCTGTGCTTCCTTCAACCGACGTACTCTTAGACGTCGGGCGGAGTTTGCAGAGGAATTTTTTGGGGCTAGTTTTGCTTACAGTATGCCGTCTGAGACTCCAACTTCACATTTAATAAAGAAACGGAAGGACAAGGACAGACGCACGCGGGCCGCTGTTTCGGCTGAAACCACGGCCAGGCCTACCACGAGTGTCTCGATCTCGGCTGAAACAGAGTCCTTGGTACTTCCGTCCACCAAAACCGTACAACCGACAACCTCGGCCCCGGAGGCCACTTCTGTATCTGTTATTGAATCTCCATTAGAATTTGGTGTCCAGGAACCTTCCGACACCATTCCCTTAGACAAAACTACACCGGCACGTGGTGCAGCCAGGCCTCCTGCATCCATGTCCATTAAGGCATTCTCTAGGGCTAAAGCTGCTAAACACTCAAAATCTATGTCTCCCAGGGTTATCCCTCAGGGACCCACTACAGGTTCTCAGATCCTTAGTCTAGCAGAGGACCTTATTTCATTAATTAGGGGTTCACAGCCTCATCAGGACAGGGGTTCTCAACCTCCTACAGAAAAAAGGCCCAGGGTTGAGCCCTCTGATCCCCACTCCTCAGATGAGGCATCTGATTCTGCTCTCTCGGACTACCAGGAGGAGGCTTTTTCGGCCTACGAGGATTCTGATGCAGAGGAATCTATCCCTTTGGCCTCCCCTCCTGAAGAGCTGTCCTTTAGGGAAACTCTGCACACAATGAGGGAGCATTTCCAATGGCAGGGCCAGGAATTCTCAGATTCCAGGGAGAGATTAAGGACCTTCTTGCATTTGCCTCAGCATAGACCTTTGGCTATTCCCCCTGTTTTGAATGTCATTGATGATGTGTACTCTGAGTCTAGCACAACCCCTGACACTCTCCCTCCGGCTCCTGCCAAACCCGATAGGTATTACAGGGTCCCGGAATCACATCTTTTCCTTTACAAGGCCCACTCTGCTGATCCAGAAACTATTTCCCAGGGCCCTAAAGGGGTTGCAGCTGTCACTACAAAAAATCCACTCCCCTCTGAAAGGAGTCCAGGGCTTTAGAGCGATGGGGTAAAAAGTGTATACTTCTGCTACCCTTTCTATGAGGGCTTTAAATTGTCAATTTCATATGATACAGTACCAAGAGTATTTGTTAGATGAATTGCATAAAAAACTGTCTTCATCTGAACCCCTAGATCGCAAATCACTTCAGGATCTGGTACATAATTCTCAACAGGTTAGCAACTATTTCTTGCAGTGTGGTTATGATGCATTGGAAGCTTCATGTAGGTCAGCTATGACAGGTGCAGTCATACGTAGGCATGCTTGGCTGAAGGAACAATCTCTGCCAGACCATGTTAAAGCAAAGCTTCTGGATGCTCCACTGGAAAAGCAAAAGTTATTTGGCTCCACTGCTCAGGAGGTCTTAAAGAAGTTTGAAGAAAAGGCAAAATCTGTACAAACAGTCAAAGATTTTATGCAAGTCCAACCACCAAGATTCAGCAGAAATTGGCCTTCCAAGAACTGGTCCTTTCCAGACAGACAGATTTCAGAGAGGCAAGAACAGGCGTGCCAGAGGTAGAGGGCAAGCTAGAGGCTCCTACAGAGGACGTCAATGGCAGCCTCCCAACCAGAGAGGTAGTGCAGGGCCTACAACTGCTGCACAAGGACAGACTCAATGACTTTACTTTGACACCGCCAACCAGGGCTCAATTGGAAGCACCTTTGGGCGGAAAGCTTTCCTTATTCTCAGAAAATTTGCACATTATTACAAGGGACAAATGGACACTACAAATAATAGACAAAGGGTACAGGTTCCATTTCCACACATTACCGAAAAGAAAAGGCATGCCAGACCTGTCACCAAATCAAAGGGCAGAGGCTTTGAAACAAATCTCCAACTTAATGCAAATGAAAGCAATAGAAAAGGTTCCTCTCTCAGAACAAGGCCAAGGATTTTATTCCAGACTCTTCCTTGTTCCAAGAAAAGAAAAGCAATGGAGGCCTATTCTCGACTTGTCCGCACTGAATACTTATCTCATTGTGCCAAAATTCAAAATGCTGACTCTACAGCAACTCATTCCCATGCTGGGCAAGGGGTCTTGGCTGGTAACTCTGGACCTCAAGGAGGCATACCTGCATGTCCCTATCAGACAAAGCTGCAGAAGACGCCTCAGATTTCTTGCAGGTTCAGAGCATTATCAATTCTCAGCATTGCCCTTTGGCTTATCTACTGCGCCCAGAGTATTCACGAAATTCAGGGGATGCAAATATACCCGTATCTGGACGACTGCCTTATACAAGCGGACAGCCAACAAACTTTGGAAAAAACACTTGAATTATGCCATACATCTTCTTCAGGCCTTGGGATATACAGTCAACATTCACAAGTCAAGACTTGTACCATCCCAAAGAATAACTTTTCTGGGTGCGAATCTAGACACAACCACCCAAATGGCTTTCCTCACAGAAGAAAAACAGTCAACTACCGGACTACTTCAAAAACCTGTCAAGACAAACTCAGCTGACTGCAAGGAAAATCCTGCAGGCCTTGGGTTACATGGCTTCTTGCATACTTCTGATTCCTCAAGCAAGGCTACATATGAGGAAACTACAATGGTACCTAAGGAGTTTATGGACTCGGCACAGTCACAGCTTGGAAACTTTGATACCACTCATCCCATGCCTTCAAAGGGAATTTCTGTGGTGGGCTCAAGCAAGCCAGTCAAACAGGGGTCTGCCCTTCAGCAAACCAATAGCCAGCCAAACGATTACAACGGACGCTTCAGACCACGGATGGGGAGTGCACATGGAGGGAAGGTGCATTCAAGGACTATGGTCACAAAAAGAGCTACGCATGCACATAAACCAAACGGAAATGCTGGCAGTGATGCATGCAATCGAGGCCTTCCAGCTATTTCTACATTAAGGCCACCTGCTAATAAGGACAGACAACACCACAGTTATGTGGTACATAAGCAAGGGGGTACCCATTCCTACCCTCTTTGCAGACTGGCAATGAATCTATGGGAACTTTCCTTGACACTCAATATAGAGCTGCAATCCCAGTTTGTGCCAGGAAAGGACAATATACTGGCGGACAGCTTAAGCAGGAACATCATGGATGCACACGAATGGATGCTGCACCCAGACATCTTCCATCAGATAACACAATCATGGGGGAGACCGGACATAGACCTCTTTGCCTCCCCACACAATCATCAGCTGAAGAAATTCTGCTCAAGGACATACCACCCACAAGCATGGAAAGTGGACGCTCTCTCTTTCAACTGGAGAACTCTAACAGTGTATGCATTCCCACCTCTTCCATTAATGACCAAGGTCTTACTGAAGATCAGGGCAGAGCAGCCAAGAGTGATTCTGATGGCTCCGGACTGGCCAAGACAGCACTGGTACCCATTGCTAAAGAGCCATGTCACGGACAAAACCATGGCTTCTTCCACAATGGCTGCTTCTCCTGACACAGCACAATTACACAACTCTGCATTCCAACCTGAAAACATTGCAACTAACTGCCTGCAAAATACCTTGATTCATCACCAGGGCAAGCTATCCAAGAGAGTGAAGGATATCCTCATGGAAGCTCGCAGGCCTTCCACAAGAAAGGCATACTCAGCAAAATGGAAAAGATTTCACACCTGGAGCACCTCAAAGGGCCTAGATGCAAAAGTTATGAACATGGCACATGTCCTGGAATATTTGGCAGAAATGCTTCACAATGGCCTGTCTTACTCTTCCATTAAAATTCATGCTTCAGCAATTTCAGCAGAGTACAATACTGATCCACCTGTCTTCTCTCATCCTCTCCTAAGACAGTTTCTAAGAGGAATTAAAAACATTAACCCTCCAAGGAATTCACCGGTGCCTACTTGGGACCTTAACTTCGTGTTGGAAAAACTAACACTGCCTCCCTTTGAACCAGCAGCATCTGCAGAACTACAGTTCCTGTCTTGGAAGACTGCTTTCCTTCTGGCCATAACCTCAGCAAGAAGAGTATCTGAGTTACAGGCCCTCATGGCAGTGCAGCCATTTCTTATCTTTCATCAAGACAGAGTCTCTTTGAGAACCAATCCTTCATTTATGCCAAAGGTGGTATCCAGGGTCTCATTAAACCAAGCTATTCACCTGCCTACCTTCTTTCCAAATCCACAAAACAAAGGGGAAAAGCTTCTGCACACCCTGGACATACACAGACAGTTGCGCTACTACTTGGACAGAACTAAAACTTACAGAAAAACTGACCAGCTGTTTGTAGCATATGCTGCTAGTGCACAAGGAAAAGCAATTTCAAAACGGACCATTTCTAAATGGATAGGAAATTGCATTCGTTTTTGTTACTCCTTTCATGGAAAAACTGTGCCAGGTAACATTAGACCTCATTCGACCAGAGCCACAGCCACCTCCACAGCCTTCTTAAGAGGGGTGGCTACCAAGGACATTTTAGAAGCTGCTACATGGAGCTCCGTGCATACATTTTCCAAGCATTACAATTTACCTTTATATTCCAGATCCAGAGCAGGCTTTGCTACGGCAGTCCTGCAGGGCATTTTAGCTACACCATCCTTTACATAGATCCTCCACCCCCAGATTGGCTATGGTATTCTACCCAGTATTCTGCAGATGCATCCTTGAAGGACATAGTACAGTTTTGTACCTACCATAAATGTAGATGTCCGGTAGGTATGCATCTGCAGTCAGGTTTACCCTCCCTCCTTCCCCTCTGTGGTATTTATTGGGTACTTATCCCTCTCATAGCTTGCTGGGGTTATCTATTATGGTGTATTTGTTTTATATATATATATATATATATATATATATATATATATATATATATATATATATATTTATGCATATATATTTCTGTGCATGTTTGGAATTTATTGCATTTCTCCAAATTTAGCCTTCCTTAGAGGGCACCTGGCATCTGGGGCAAGAAAAACTGAGGAAGATGGCGTCGACTGATGCTTTTATACCCCAGGCGCTCTGACGTCGGGGAAAGGGCGACATCAGCCGACGCCGGACCCAGACTTTGGAATCCGGCCGACCGAAGGGCTGCCTGAGGCAGGACAACCCCATATGTGATGACTGCAGATGCATACCTATCGGACATCTACATGTATGGTAGGTACAAAACTGTACTTTTTCTTTTTTTAAATATATTATTATTACTATATGCACTATTACATCTATTTACTGCTATATAATTACAAATATACTAAACATAAACATCCATATATATTATTATTTTTTCTTAATTACTTTTCATAAACTGTTTAATTATGAACATGTTTTATGTAATTTAGAACAATTTTGGGGTCTTTGATGCTTTAACCTCACACACAATGACTTATGTAAGCTTCAAACCATGAACTAACAGTATAATACAACTAGGATTACAAATTGTTGAAATTTTAATATTATTGTATGCTTAACTTTTTATTTAATTGTTGCAACATTAACACACTATATTTTTATATTAATAGGTTGACTTGACTTATGTATTTGTGCTGTTTACATGTTCATAGGGATGTGATGTTTGCCACCACTAACGGTCATTGCGCCTTTAAATAGTTTCTTTAAAACCAACATTATTTTAAATTGTACTAATTGAATTATTTGTTATGACATAAATGGATGTTAGCCTTTATAATGGTTATGCTGCCAGTGGTTTTTGTTTCTGAAGAAGTCAGCTCATATGTGCTGACGAAAAGCGCTTAAAATAAATTTTCTCTTTTGACTGCCTTGGGTCGTTCACGGCTTGTTTTTGGTTTCATAGTATCCCAGGGATACAGATTTAATTTCCATACTTTGCCAATTCCAAATGATTGGCCAGATCTGCCACAAAATCAGTGGGCAGAGGCTCAGAAACAAGTGAACATCCCTCATGGATATGGGGGCTATTCAACCAGTACCAGAAGAGGAAAAAGGACAAGGTTTTTATTCAAGACTATTCCTGGTACCCAGAAAAGACAATGCCTTGTGCCCAATACTGGATTTATCAATTATGAACACATTCTTGGACATACCAAAATTCAAAATGCTAACTTTGCAGCTGCTTCTGCCCATGTTGGGCAAGAACACTTGGCTAGTGACTCTAGACTTAAGAGGCATACCTGCATATCCCAATAAGGGAATCGTGCAGAAGATACCTCCACTTCAAGGCTGGTTTTATGCATTACCAGTTCTCTGCACTGCCCTTTGGCTTACCTACTGCGCCCAGGGTCTTTACAAAGTGTCTGGCACCAGTAATTGCATTTTGCAGACAAAGAAGCATACAATCTATCCTTACCTGGACAACTGTCTCATTCAAGAAGAGGACAAAGACTCTCTTCATCTGGCGTTTGTAAAAATGCTTCTAGCATGCCTAGGGTACACCATAAACGAAAAGAAATCACAACTGGTACCCTCTCAAATAATTACATTCCTGGGTGCAAGCTTGAATACAACTGCCCAGATGGCTTACCTCACGCCAGACAAGCAAAGGCAACTGACAACATACTTCAAACAAATTGCAACAAAAACCCAGTTATTTGCAAGACAAATTCTGCAGGCTTTGGGGTTCATGGCATCCTGCATTCTACTAATTCCATATGCGAGACTGCATATGAGGAAACTTCATTGGTACCTAAAAAGTTTATGGAGTCAACATTCTGGAAACAATGATTCCTTTCATTCCCTGCCTACAACAGGAGATGTTAAGTTGTCTATCTCGCCTTTGTTTTTTACTTGTTGGGATCGGAGCCGACCCTCGGCTCCGACTCTGCCATCTTCTATAGCTCGAGAGCTGTTTACTGGCTCAAGGCTACCCCTTATCCCATGATGCCTAGCGCTAGCTACCCAGATCTCGTTTGTCGCTTCAGCTGTGAGGTTCGTTCTTACTGCCTCAGGCTTTTGTAAGTTAGTTTAATACTTTTTCTAACGATGTAAGGGTTATTTTTTGATAGTTTAGTCTTTCGACTTTATTAACTAGCTTCTTATAGTTTTTAGTATTATTGTTTTTTCCCTTAGAACTCGTTTAAGTTAGAGAGTTCTTCCCCTCCCCCCTTCCCCTTTCCTATCTTCTTATTGTAGCGTTTTCTATTTAGTTTTAGTCTCTCTTTTACTTCATAGGTAGACGTTTAAGTTAGAGGCTTCCTATTAAAAAAAAAAAAAAAAAAAAACTTTACTGTAGTTAGTGTTTTGGTAGATTAGTGTTTGTAGTTGTTTTATTGTTGGGCCTTTGGCCAAAGACTTCTGTGTAGGACTAGATATGTCTAGAGAATCCAAAGTGTCTGGATTCAAGAAATGTGACTCCTGCTGTCAGAAAATGTCTGACAGATGGGCACACCTTTTGCGTCTATTGCTTAGACGCAGTGCACCTGCAGGACTCTTGTTCTGTATGCCACGCATTCAGCCCAAGGGTTCTGCAGGAGCGCAAAAATAAGCTGATATTAAGGGGTCTCCTTAAGCCCCAGGATTCACCAGCCAAGGCTCAGCTGGTGAAAGCTCCTAAACTGACCAAATCGTCGGCTCCCAGCTCGGAGCTGTCATTGGCCCAAACATTACCAACTACCTCGGTTCCAGCTGGAACCGAGGAGGCTGCTTCACAGTCTGCTCCACTAGCATCTTCGGAGCCGTCTCAGACCCACAAGAGACTGAGGTCACAGTCTCTATAGTCTATGCATTCGGCCCCTCTGTCTCCCCTGTTGCAGAGTGACCGCAGTCATAGATCCTACCACTTCTCTCGGTCCTCTAGACTCTCTGACCACAACATGGAGAGAGTGGTCAGTAGGTTGCTGAAATCTCAGGCACTGGCCAAAATGTTATCCAGCCCTCCTCAACAGATGTCTGCTCCATCCACTTCCATCGATATTCCTCCTCCACCTCCTCTGAGCCGGAGTTTGTTGGGGTTCGAATCGTGGAACAGTCGGCACCGATACCATTTCCCCTTCAGTTCCGTCATCGGCTCTGATCCCCTCGATGGTACCGTCTGTCGAGGGATCTGGGCGCAGAGACTCCCTCATCTGCTCCGAGGGGGCGAGTGGCATCAGACCCTTGTCCGACCCCATTCTCCCTTTCGGAGCTTCGGCGCAGATGAGCTCTGCCCCTACATCTGCCTCTGAGCCGTCCCCCTCGGTGTGGAAGAGGATTCCGGTTTCCTCTGAGCCGGATTTTTCTTTGCATCATGGCAGGGATGCCTTCGATGTTATGAGGAGTGTACTAGCCCATGAGTCAGCACCACGTTTGACACCACTGACTGTCCCCGGTGGTGCCTGCGTCAACCTCTGTCCCTTCTCCAGACCCCAAGCATGGGGAACAGACGCTCCAGAGCACCCCATTTGGTGCTTCCTCTTCCGAGGCCTCCCCTGATTATCCAGAGGAGGCCCCTTAGAAGAGGTAGTGCAAGAGGAAGCACATCGACTCCCCTGAGTCTGTCACTTCAGATACGGATTTGGATGAATCAGAAGGGTCCCCAAGATCCCCCTCTGAAGATGTTTCCTTTTCAGACATCCTAGAAATGCTTAGGCAGAGGGGGAACTGGACTGCCCTAGCCCCTACTGAGGATGAATCCATACTCCTGGATGCGTTTGGTTCCCGCCCTTCCACCTCCTGGGTGTCTCCGCCCTTCGATCCACTAATGTCTGCGGTGGCTCGAAGGGCTTGGTCAGCCCCGGACACAGTGGAACCAGGCCCGAGGAGGCCCGGCAAGTTTATTACTGCACCCCCTGACAAACGGTTCCTTACCAAGGGTGTTCCCGTGGATGCCATGGTAGTAGCAGCGGCCACTAAAAAGGAATTGGCGGAAACTTCTTCCTCTGTCCATCCTCCTAACAAGGAGTCTAGGACTATGGACAGATATGGGAAGCGAATGTTTGCTTCAGCGACCTTCTCCATGAGGTCACTGAATTACTTATGCCATTTTACCAGGCTTCAGAGGGATCTCGTAAAAGAGCTTGGAGATGCCCTCCAGGATCCATCAGCTGAAGGGGTTCAAGCTAAAGTAGCCTCTCAGCTGGCGACCCTTAATTCAGTGGTTAACTCCTCCATGAGGCTAATTTCCTATGCAGCCGATGGTGCGAGTAGTGCTGCAGGCACAGGCATGGCCCTTAGTAGACACGCATGGATGCGGCTGTGTAATATTGCGGAGTCCTTTAGAGCGTCATTCACCAACACCCCCTTTGACGGTTCATTTCTCGTTGGACCACAGGTGAAGGACACCCTCACTAGGTGTGAACAGGAGAAGGACACTCTCACTAGGTGTGAACAGGAAGGCAAGACTCTCTCTGCTGTGGGAGTCCGTTTTTCCACTCCTTCCAGACCATATCCCAAATGTCAGAAGAGTGGAAAAATGTGGTTTTGGAAATCCCAGGGAGCCTCACCTGATACACGTAGTGACTTTTCCTCCAGGGGCAGAGGAGGGAATAACAACAGACGCTGCCCTAGAAGCAGAGGGGATCTGCAGAACCAGGGCAGCAGAGAATCTTTCTCTGGCAAGCCCTTCCAGCATCCCTGAAGGGTTGCCCAACTGCCCACCTCTGGAGGTATTCGGGGGAAGACTTTCACTGTACCCAAAAGCTTGGCAAGACATTACGCGAGACAAATGGGTACACGCAATCATATCCAGAGGCTGTGTAATTCCCTTCTTCCAATCTCCCCTATCATCAAGCAACCCCCCCCCCCCCCAGATGTTCCACCCAGTCTGAGGGCCCAAGCAGTCATAGAAATTTCAAGACTGCTAGAAAAAGAGAGTAATCCAGGAAGTCCCAGCAGACCAACTCTGATCCGGAACTTACTCAAGGTTCTTTTTGGTACCAAAAAAGACCGGGGACTGGAGACCAATTTTGGATCTCAGCAGACTAAACAAGTCTGTTCAAAGAACAAGGTTTCGGATGGTCACGCTTCAGTCCATTCTACCCTTTTTGGGTCAGGATCATTGAATGTGCCCAGTAGATCTCCAGGATGCGTACTGTCACATCAAGATGGACAGGCGCTGCAGGAGATTCCTTCGCTTCCGGCTGGGAGTGAGCCAGTCATCAGTTCAGAGCTCCGCCCTTTGGTCTCACCACAGCCCCCAGGGTGTTCAAATGTATGGCAAGTAGTCACGGCTCACCTGAGACATCAAGGATTCCAGGTGTTTCCTTATCTAGACGACTGGCTCCTTACTGCTACTACCAGACATCAACTTCTTCAAGCCAGGGACTATACAATCGCAATCTGTGCCCAGTTAGGCATTACCATAAACTTTGAAAAATCTGCCTTGTTGCCCTGTCAATCTATTACCTATATAGGAGCAGATCTAGATACGAAAAGTATGTCCGCATGACTACCGCCGGACAGGGTGGCCAAGATTCGGCAGCAAGTCCATATCCTCATACAATGCAAAAAGGTACAGGTCCGGTTGGTCCTTCAAACTGTGGGTTCTATGGCAGCGGCAATTCTTCTGATACCTCTAGCTCGCTTTCACATGAGAATCCTTCAGTGGCTTCTCTTCACACAGTGGTCCTTTCAACAACTCCCCATGTCTCACATGATCATAATTACAGAAACTTGCAAAAGACACCTTTCCTAGTTGGTCTCCCTGCTATTGTCTCAGGGCAGACCATTCATCCAACCCCCTCCGGTTGCCACAGTGACCACGGACGCCTCACTGAGGGGGTGGGGGGGCATTATCAGGGCAGGACAGTCCAAGGCATATGGCAACCTCACGAGTACCATCTGCACATAAATGTCTTGGAGATGAGCCGTGCTACTAGCATTGCAAGCACTTCAAGACTCACTCCCTCCTGGGACCATTGCAATTCAGATGGACAACATGTCAGTAGTGTGGTACATCAACAAGCAGGGCGGAACCAGGTCCTACCCCCTATGTCGAGAAGCACTCACTCTGGCAGTGGGCGATTTCCTTCCAATGATTTCTGATTGCAATGCACATCCCTGGGAAGTCCAGTGTCATAGCGGACAGGCTCAGCAAAGCTATTCTCTTGCCTCACAAGTGGTCTCTGAATCAGGTAGTTGTGGATCTCATCTTCCGCAAATGGGGACAGCCTTGCTGCAATCTGTTTGCAACCCCCTTCAACACCAAATGCAGCAACTGTTTCTCCCTACTACCGCTTCCCGGTCATCCTCCCAGAGACGCTCTAGTCCACGATTGGCCTCAGGGACTTCTCTATGCCTTCCCGCCCTTTCCTCTTTTATACCCAAACTCATACAGAAAGTGATATTGTTGGGTTGCAAAATTATCCTCATTGCTCCTTACTGGCCTCGACAGATTTGGTTTCCGTTCCCGCACCTTTACCTCCTCGAGCAGCCCTGGATCTTATTCCAGATATGCTGATTCATCAATTAGGAGAGCTGTATTGATCCCTCCAGACCCTCCAGCTCACAGCTTGGTTGATCCTAATTCCAGCCCTAGCCAGGCTTCCCAGCATTTCCCCCGCTGTGCGTGAAATTATTGTATCCCCTCACAAATCTGCTACTAGGAAGACGTATGTTAGTAAATGGAAACGTTTCTCATTGGGCAGAGGCTAGGAACATAGATCCCTTTTCAGCCCCAGTTCATGAGATCTTGGAATTCCTAACTGAGCTTTTTCACTATGGGTCCGCTTCTGCCACAGTCCGGGTTCATCTAGTGGCCATATCCAACTATCATGTTGGCCTTTCTGATCTAAATATCCTGTCTCATAAGCTGTGTAAAGCCTTTCTTAGAGGGACTACTCTCCTTAGGGCCCCCAGTGAGAGATCCCCCTCCTCCTTGGGACCTTTAATTTGGTACTAACCTCCTTGATTTTGCCCCCTTTTGAACCTGGCAGCTTCTTGCTCCCTTAAGTTTCTATTTTGGAAAACTCTCTTTCTGATAGCTGTTACCTCAGTCAAACATGTATCGGAACTCCAAGCACTAAGCATTCGTTCCCCATACTTAGTCTTTCACAAGGATAGGGTAGCCCTGAGAACTAATCCAGCCTTCCTAAAGTGTGCTCAGAAAATAATCTAAACCAATCCATAGACCTTCCAGTGTTCTTCCTTAACTACACCAACAAGGCAGAATACAAGTTACACCTTTTGGATGTTCATAGACAACTGCGTCTTTACCTGCATAGAACTAAGGATGTAAGGAAGGTCGGACCAACTCTTCCTTTCCTATGCTAGGGGCAAACAAGGTCTCCCAGTTTCCAAAGTGACCCTGTCTAGGTGGTTGTCTCCCATTATCACCTTCATTTATCAACTAAGAAACAAAGAACTGGCTGCCAAACCGAAAGGCCATTTTACTAGGGCTTTGGCCACTTCTGTAGCCTTCCAGTCTAGGTTGCCCATGGACTCTGTGCGGCGGCCACATGGGCAAATCCTTATACCTTTATTTCTCATTACAAGTTAGAC
>NC_056739.1:1469707562-1469835062 GCF_019279795.1 Protopterus annectens
GAAGGGGCTTCTCAGGTAGCTGTTCTCCCCTCCCTTCCTAAGGTGGTTAGGCCCTCCCTTCTATTTCCAAGGCTTCTAGAGGCCGGCCAGGGTTAACTTCAGTGGGGTCTCCCCTAGTTCTTCAGGGTCTCTGCCTAAGAAACATATGCTTAAAATGGCAGAAGATTTGATTACTATGATTAGAGGTTCTTTACCCCCCCCCCCGATAAGAGGCCTAGGGTGGAACCTGAGCTTGAGAGTTTTGAGCAGTGTTCGAGGCTTCTGAGTCTTGGCTGAAGACTTGCAGGAGTATCCTCCTTATTCTGATTCGATGTAGATGACTCTACACCTTGCTTCTCCTCCTGAGGATTTTTCTTTTTCAGAGACTTCATTCCATGAGGGAGCATTTTAAATGGGAAGGTCAAGATTTCTCTGATTCTAGGAAAAGGCTTAGGGAATTTTTGTTTCTACCCCAACATAGGCCTTTAGCTATACCTCCTGTTCTGGATGTGGTAGAGGATGTTTTTGCAGAGGCTTCCCTGAACCCTGATTCTTTGCCTCCTGCCCCAGTTAAACCGGACAGGTATTATAGGGTGCCTGAAGCTCATAAGTATCTTTTTAAGAGTCCTAGGGCAGACCCAGAAACTGTTTCTCAGGGCCCTAAAGGTGTTAAGGCTTCTGTTGTTAAAAATCCTGTTCCTTCTGTTGTTAAAAATCCTGTTCCTTCTGATAAAGAGGCAAGGGCTTTGGATAGATGGGGGAAAAAGGTGTATACTTCTTCCACTTTAGCCATGAGGGCTTTGAATTGCCAGTTTCACATGCTGAAATACCAAAATTATCTCCTTTCACAATTGAAGTCTAAGGTAGATGCTCTGGCGGAAGGTATTGAGTGTAAAGAGTTGCAGGATTTGGTTCATGTTTCTGAACAGGTGGGTAAGCATTCCTTGCAATGTGGTTTTGATGCTGTACAGGCCTCTTCGAGGGTGGCAGCCACTGGTTCTGTTCTTCGCAGGCACGCCTGGCTGAGGGATCAGAATTTAGCTGAACATGTAAAGACAAGGATTTTAGATGCTCCTTTACTATCTGATGTGTTATTTGGTGCGCCTGTGGAAGCAGTTTTAAAGAAAATGGAGGACAAGGCTAAGTTTATGCAGACTGTTAAAGATTTTTTGCAGGTTCAGCCTCCAAAGTTTAGTAGAAATTGGCCTACTAAGGGGTGGACTTATCCTTCTTATGATTCTCAGTCTAGGGGTAGATCTAGACGTGGTAGGGGCAGAGCTCAAGGTTCTTTTAGGCCTAGAACAGGCAGTTCGCCTACCCAGTCTTCTGGTGAGGGCAGGGGTCAGTCCTTTCGTAAGCAGACCCAATGACTTGCCTTTTCAGCTGCCAGAGCCTTCTCATCTGGCAGCACCTTTGGGAGGAAGGCTGGCACTTTTCAAAGAAAATTGGAGTGTTATTACCCAAGACAGATGGGTATTGGATATCGCTCACCACGGTTACAGGTTTTATTTCCATACCTTGCCTCCTTTCAAAGGCATGCCAGACATTCCTCCTATACAAAGAAAAGAGGCTCACAAGCAAATTTCTCTGTTGCTCCAGATAGGGGCCATTCAGCGGTTCCTGTGCCAGAAAGGGGCCTAGGATTTTATTCTCGCCTGTTCCTAGTACCAAAAAGGGGAACACGTGGAGACCAATTTTGGATTTGTCTATCCTCAACACTTATTTGGACATTCCCAAGTTCAAAATGTTGACGTTACAACAGCTTTTACCTCTGCTGGGCAAAGATCACTGGATGGTAACTTTAGATCTCAAGGAGGCTTACCTTCATGTGCCTATCAGACTCAGTTGCAGGAAGTATCTGCGTTTCGAGCTGGAAATTCACATTATCAGTTCTCTGCATTGCCCTTTGGCTTATCTACTGCACCCAGAGTATTCACAAAAGTTCTGGCTCCAGTTGTAGCTTTTTTCAGGCTAAAAGGAATACAAATCTATCCTTACTTGGACGACTGTCTGATTCTGGCTCAAGAAAAGGACGAGCTTCTTCAGCATCTGGAATATGTGATAGCAGTGCTAAGATGCCTGGGGTATTCTATGAACGAAATAAAGTCCAGTCTAGTACCCTCTCAAGACATGTGCTTTCTGGGTGTGAGACTGAATACAGCAGCCCAGATGGCCTTTTTAACCCCGGACAAACAAGAGTCTATCCCTTTACTTCCATCAACTATCTCATCAGTCCGTGCTGACTGCAAGGACAGTCCTTCAAGCATTAGGGTTCATGGCATCTTGTATTCTGGTGCTTCCCAATGCCAAACTGCATATGAGGAAGCTGCAATGGTATCTAAAATGTATGGACACAGCACTGCCAGGATTTGGACACTGTCATTCCAATAATACCTTGCATTCAAAAGGAATTTTTGTGGTGGGCTCAGGAATGTCACCTAAACAAGGGACTCTCTGTGACCCGGCCAGAGGCGAGTCAGATTCTAACGACAGATGCCTCAGACATAGCTTGGGAGCTCATCTGAATGGAAAGTGGATACAAGACAAGTGGCCTGCCAGACTACAGCATCTACATATCAACATGAAGGAGATGTTAGCAGTCCAGTTTGCATTAATGGCTTTCAAGGAGTTACTTCTTCCAGGGCAGGTGTTGATTCTAACAGACAACACAACTGTCATGTGGTACATCAACAAGCAAGGGGGAACACATTCTTATCCTCTATGCAGGCAAGCAATGATTTTGTGGGAGACTGCGCCCAGCTTGCAGCTAAATCTACAGGCAAGGTTTCTGCCAGGAGCACAGAACTCCTTAGCAGATGTGTTAAGCAGGCAAATCATGGATCCCCATGAGTGGAAACTGGATCTTCATGTATTTCACAATTGACAGTGTCCTGGGGAACTCCAGACATAGATCTGTTCGCTTCTCCACTAAACCACCAGCTGCCAAAGTTTTGCACCTAAAAGGTTTCATCACACAGCTTGGAAAGTGGATGCTCTTTCGCTCAGTTGGGAAAATCTTCATGTGTATGCCTTTCCACCTCTGCCTCTCCTCCCAAAGGTACTCCTAAAGGTCAGACAAGACAAGCCAAGGATGATTTTGATAGCTCCAGATTGGCCTCGGCAACACTGGTACCCATTACTGAGGAATCTGTTAAGGAAGCCTCCATGGCCTTTACCTTTAATTCCACACCTTTTGTCTCAGAGGGACGGTCATCTCCTCAATGTCAAGCTTCACTCTCTTCATCTAACAGCCTGGCATATTCTGTTTTGAACCACAGCAGGTCTCAACTTCCTCAACAAGTTTTGAATGTGATTATGGAAGCCAGAAGACCTAGTACACGTAAAGTGTATGCAGAAAAATGGAAGAGATTTTTATTTTGGTGTGCAGCAAAGGATTTGGATGTTTCTGAGCCTAATTTGAGTGTGGCTCTTCAATATCTTACTGAGTTATTGGACAAAGGTTTGTCTTTCTCTTCCATTAAGATTCATGCTGCAGCAATTTCAGCTCACTATGATTGTGACCCACCATTGTTTTCTCATCCTTTGTTCAAGCAATTTCTTAGAGGGCAAAGAATACAAGACCCCCAATGAGCTCCTACTCCTGCTTGGGACCTCAATTTTGTGTTGGAGAAACTTACTCTACAACCTTTTGAGCCCGCGGCTACTGCTGAATTGAAATACTTGTCATGGAAGACTGCTTTTTTGTTGGCCATTACTTCTGCAAGAAGGGTTTCTGAATTGCAGGCCCTTATGGCGGTTGAGCCTTTTTTGATTTTTCATAAGGATACGGTATCATTACGTACTAATCCTTCATTTATGCCTAAGGTGGTTTCTAGTGTGGCTTTAAACCAAACTATTCATTTGCCTACTTTTTATGCAGATCCCCAAAATAGGGGGGAAAAGATTTTGCACACTTTAGATGTACACAGGCAGTTGCATTATTATTTAAGCAGGACTAGGGATTTTAGGCAGTCTCAGCAGTTGTTTGTTTCTTTTGCTTTGAGTTCCCAGGGCAAGCCTGTGTCAAAACAAACTTATATCTAAGTGGATTGGGTTTTGCATTGCATTCTGTTATTCCCATCATGGCAAGGAGATTCCAGCTGGGATTAGGCCTCATTCCACGAGTGCTACTGCCACTTCAACAGCATTTCTAAGGGGGGTGGCAACTAAGGATATTTTGGAGGCAGCTACTTGGAGTTCAGTGCATACTTTCTCCAAGCATTACCACCTTCCTCTCTATTCTAAATCCAGGGCTGGTTTTGCCACTGCTGTGTTGCAGGGCATTTTGGCAGCTCCTGCTTCATTATAGTTTAGCCATCCTCCCTTACCTCTGCTTTGGGATTCTACCCAAGTGTTAGGACTGCAGCAATGTGAGATGAAGAACATAGTACAGTTTTGTACCTACCATAAATGTAGATGTTCAAGATCCACATTGCTGCAGTCCAATTTACCCTCCCTCCTTCCCTCTGTGTTTAGGGTGGTTGTGTAGGTGGGGTTCTATTTTGTAAATTTGTATATATTGTACATATATTAGGTACAGGAGTGTTTGGTGTTTTTTGGTTTTGGCCTTATCTTTTTAGGGTCTTCTGACATCTGGGGCAAGAAAAGACTGAGGATATGACGTCGGTCATGCGCATTTGTACCCTGACGTCCTGATGTCAGACAAATGCGCCTTGACCGACGTCAGCCTTATACTTTGGTATTCGGGCCGACTGGGACAGCGGACTACCCGAGTGTTAGGACTGCAGCAATGTGGATCTTCGAACATCTACATTTATGGTAGGTACAAAACTGTACTTTATCACATTTGGGTTTATCCGCCTGCAGGTAGCCCTCAGCCGGCCTGAATACCAGTCTTTGGATTTCTGTGTCAGATGCTGTCGCTTCTTCCATGACGTCGGGGGTATAAAACATGCAGCCGACGCCATTACATCAGTCTTTCTTGCCGTGTGGTGCCCAAAGCAGAAGCAGTTCACAAGTGCCTGTCTGCCGACTCCTGAAATTTTCGTTTTCGAGTTTCAGACCCAAAGTCTTCAAAAACAAAGATAAGTACCCCATTGGGGATCCTTTTTGCTTGCTCTAACCGATGTCAGAAAAAATTAACAATTGTCTTGCTTGTGGAAAGCAAATACTTCATAGAGATTTTCATTCTTACTGCGTCACTTGCTCCCTTAGGAGGAAAGCTCGCCTTGCATGCAAAAAACTGGGAACTCATTATCCAGAATAAATGAGTTTTGAACATAGTTTCCTGAGGATACAGATTCCACTTCCAAACACTACCAACCCCAAATGGTTGGCCAGACCTCCCCCCAAATCAATGGGCGGAGGTGCAGAAGCAAGTTCTCTCTTCTCAGTGTCAGGGCTATTCCACCTGTCCCAACCGAACTAAGGGGACAAGGTTTTTACTCCAGACTTTTTCTGGTACCTAGAAAAAAAAACTCCTGGCATCCTATCCTGGACCTCTGTATTCTCAACACCTTTCTGGTGGTTCCAAACTTCACAATGCTAACTCTTCAACAGCTTCTTCCTATGCTAGCCAAGGATGCCTGGCTGGCAACCCTAGACTTAAAGGAAGCTTACCTGCACATCCCAATAAGAGAATCCTGCAGACAATACCTACGTTTCAGGGCGGGCTCCATGCACTTTCAGTTCTCTGCACTTCCCTTTGGCTTATCTACTGCACCCAGGGTGTTCACAAAGTGTCTAGTTCCACCCATTGCATTTTGCAGGCAGAGAAATATTCAGATTTACCCATACTTGGACGATTGATTCAGGCAGAAAGCCAGGACTTGCTATTACAACACCTGGCATTTGTAAAGAAACTTCTAACCTCACTGGTGTACACTATCAACGAAAAGAAATCTCACCTAGTACTCTGCCAACAGATTGTATTCCTGGGAGCAAGCTTGAACACAACTTCCCAGATGACATTCCTCACTCAGGGAAACAAGTTTATTTGACAGCCTACTTCGAACTATTGGCCACAAAAACCCAGCTATCTGCAAGGAAAATACTGCAAGCTCTGGGGTTCATGGCCTCTTGCATTCTGCTAATTCCATATGCAAGACTGCATATGAGGAAACTCCAATGATATCTAAAAAGCCTATGGTGTCCACATTCTCAGGACATGGAAACAATGAATCCTATCATTACTTGTCTGACAGTTCTTTTGGTGGGCAGAGGCTTGCTACCACAACAAGGGACTCCCTTTCACTCTACCCCCAGCCGCCCAAACCCTAACAGACGCATCAGACTATGCATGGGGGGCTCACATGGCAGGGCAGTGCATTCAGGGCAAATGGAACCAGAGACAGATGCACCTGCATATCAGTCAAATAACAGTTAGCTGTACAAAATGCTCTGACAGCCTTCAAAGACCTTATTCTTCCAGGACAACTATTGGTAAAGACAGACAACACAGTTATTTGGTACATAAACAAGCAGGGGGGAAACCCACTCCTACCCTCTCTGAAGACTAGCCATGGCTCTGTGGAGCACAGCCTTGAGCTATCAAGTGAACCTACAATCTCAATTCCTGCCAGGCAAACTAAATTCACTGGCAGACTACTTAAGCAGAAATCTCGTGGACCCACACAAATGGAAACTAGAACCCAAAATATTCAATCTCTTGAAGAGCAAATGGGGGGGCCCCAGAGGTAGATCTGCTTGCCTCCTCTCAGAACTACCAATTGAACAAATTCTACACCAGAACTCCCCACAGTCAAGCTTGGAAAGTGGATGCCCTGTCCTTTACCTGGGAAAGCTTCTCTGTTTATACCTTTCTCCCTCTGCCTCTCTTCTCAAAAGTTCTACTAAAGATCAAACAGGACAAGCCAAGGACAATACTGATTCACCAGACTGGCCGTGCCAGCACTGGTACCCCCTCTTGCACATTCTGACACTGCTACAACCCCTTCCCTGCTGTCCCAGCAGGCAGGCCAGATTCTGCACCCTCCGCTTCAAACCCTGAACCTTGCAGCCTGGCTAATTCCATGAGCTCTCCTCTAGCATCCCTCAGTAAGCAGGTGCGGGATGTCCTTCTGGAGGCAAGGAGGCCTAGTACCAGAAAATCCTATGCTGAAAAGTGGAAAAGATACTGTTCTTCGAGCCAGGCTCAAGGGATGGGCACAACGGTGCCCAGCTTACCGCTTATTCTAGAGTACTTAACAGAAGTGCTCCACAAGGGCCTGTCCTTCTCATCAATTAAGATTCATGCCTTTGCCATTATAATACTGAGCCCACCCCCCTTTTCACCCCTTGCTAAAACAATTCCTTAGAGGGCCGAAAAATTTAAGACCTCCCTGGAGAGCTCTCACTCCAGCCTGGGACCTTAACGTTGTATTGAAAAGCTCAGTCTTCCCCCTTTGAACTAGCTGCAACAGCAGAGTTGAAATTCCTTTCTTGGAAAACAGCCTTACTTCTTGCCATCACTTCAGCAAGAAGAGTGTCTGAATTACAGGCCCTCATGGCAGTGGAACCCTCCATTATCTTCCATGTGGACAGGGTTTCCCTCAGGACTAATCCTTCCTTTATGCCCAAGGCAGTGTCTAGTATGGCCCTAAACCAGTCCATTCCTTTGCCTACTTTTTTCTCTAATCCACAAAACAAAGGGGAACGGAAAATGCACTCTCTGGACGTACACAGACAACTTGGATTCTATTTGGACAGGACTAAGCCTCTCAGAAAATCTGACCAGCTGCTAGTTGGTCAGCTGCTAGTTGGTTTTGCTGCAGGGGAAGAGGGGGAAGGCCATTTTAAAGCAACCCGTTTCTAAATGGATAGCCCATTGCATTCATTTTGCTACAAGCACCATGGAAAACCTACCCCACAGGGGAAAAGATCACATTCCACTAGGGCTGCATCTACCTCTACGGCATTTCTCAGAGGAGTCCCTACCCAGGGACATCCTGAAAGCTGCTACCTGGAGCTGTGTACATACCTTCACCAAGCATTACCACCTGCCTATCTTTTCTAAATCCAGAGCTGGATTTACCACAAAAGTCATGCAGGGCTTAATAGCTGGCTCTAATGTTCTTGTACTTCCTTCCTTAGTTTTGGGAATCAACCCAAATGGGATGACTGCAACAGTGAAACACGAAGAACATGGTACAGTTGTGTACACTTACCATAAATGTAGATGTTCAGGTGTATTCATTGTTGCAGTCCTGGTAACCCTTCCTCCAGCCTCCTGACCTCTCTTGGCTCTACCTTTCCTTCTTGTTTGGTATCTATATATTTTTTCATGTGTATTTCCTTTTTGATTGGGGTGTACCATACCATATAATTACTTCCTATTGTGGGGGGGCACCTGACATCTGGGGCAAGAAAACCTGATGTAATGGCGTCGGCTGCATACCCCTAACGTCATTGAAGAAGTGACAGCATCCGATGCAGAAATCCGAAGAGTCTGGTATTCAGGCCGGCTGAGGGCTACTTGCAGGCAGATAATCCAAATGTGATGACTGCAACAGTGAATACACTCTAACATCTACATTTATGTTATGTGTACACAACTGTACTTTGAATGTGATGTCTGTGCAGGATTCAACCCCAAGGCTCTCCTAGACTGTAGAAATAAGCTTTTAGTTAAAGGGCTTGCTAATGAGGGGTCCTCTGGTCTCCGGCTCCCCCTCTGATCCCAAGAGAAAGCCATCTTCCTCTCAGGAATCTCTTGCAAAAAAGGCTGAAGCTCTCCGATCCCAGTTCCCCAGATCAGAGTCCAGCCTTGGGGGCATCGACTCTGGAGTCTTCAGCTCTGAAACCCTCGGCTCCCCATGTCGTTTCAGAGTCCTCAGAGGTCCTCAGATCCGATCTGGTCCAAAAGCCCCTCAATTCAGGCTGCTCCATCAGATCCATCCATAGGTTCCTCATTGCCCTCAGATCCATCCAGGCTGTTGAATCCGATGGCTTTCTTGGAGGAGCCCATCTTTATTGATGACACCCCAACCACTACTAGGAAGTCTGATCCAAGACAGTTGAGTGGGGTCCTCCTCCAGAGACTGCAGACCTTCGGCTCAGACCATTCATTCATTTCTTCCAGGTCTACCAGAAGTTTGCTCCCTTCAGACATGGATCAGATGATGAGCTTCCACAAAGCCCAAATTGAACTTTGCTTGCTGCCATCCCCTAGCCACTTGACAAGGGGGCTCTTCACCTTCGTCAGAACTCCTCTCTCCATCTGATTCATGCAAATTCGGTCCCCCAGAGTAGGATCATTCTCAGGGGAGGCAGTCTGTGTCTGGTAGTGTTTCCATTATCACATGCCTGTGTCCCTGGCAGGTTCAGCTCCGTTGCCCTTGTGGCTGGTGATGCCTTGGCCCAGAGATCCACCGGGGTTGGGGATCCGGTCCAAAGTGTCTGGACTGTTCCCTTCCCTTACGAGCATCTACTTTGGATAGCTTTGGTCTGATATCATCCAGGGATGTCTGTGCTGTGTCGACGTCCTCCTTTCTGCCCCGGTCGACCTTACTTGTCGGGGGTGAAGGTTGGGTTTTCTCCAGCCTGTCTGCCTTCCAGGTGATAGAGAGGACAGTCTCCGGATGGTCAGCAGCCTCAATCACTGCTCTGGACCCCCCCTGCCTTATTCTACTTTGGATGGCGAGTCCTCATCATCCTTTCGGGGCCTGCCCTCCAGTGAGCACCTTCAGAGGGGCATTACTTCCATTGGGGTACCCCTCGTCTTCAGTGTCCTCCCCAGACCCCATGGTGAAGGAGCCTCCCCAGAACCCCAGACCCCATGGTGAAGGAGCCTCCCCGGAAGATGATGTGGAAGAGGAGGCACTTGTGAAGACACTGATTTCGAGGAGGGGATGGGTCCCCCAGACTTCATCTGAGGAGGTGTCCTTTGGGGACATCCTCGAGATCCTGAAAGAGCAGGGTGGATGGTCCCCCCCACCCCATTCTCGGAGGAATCCATGTTCTTGAAGGCCTTCGGGATGAGCCCATCTTCCTCCAGATCCAGTTCCCCTTTCCCAGTTCAGAAAGGGGTTTTTACTTGGATGTTTTTAGTGCCAAAGAAAATGCTTGGAAACCAATTTTGGATCTTTTCCTAAACTTTTTATTATAGTGGTCAAATTGAAAATGCCTCTTCACAACCTATTACCTCTTTCTTATTCAAGTTTCCTAGTAGCATTGGATTTAAAAGATGCTTATTACATTCTTATTCATAGAGACTTCAGGCGTTTAAGGTTTTGAAAGTCTGGACCACATGATCAGTTCTCTGACTTGCCCTTTGGACTGACCACTGCACCAAGATTGTTCAAGCAGTGTCTAGCTGCAGTTACAACTCATTGCAGGCTACAGGGTATCCACATTTCTCTGTATTTGACTTGCTTGTCTTTGCAGAGTCGTCTTCAGTGTCAGGAATTTCTGTTTTGGGTGAGGGGTCTTACACAAATTGGAATTTCAAGTGAACATTCAAAAGTCTTGTCTCCTTCTCTCAGGATTGTGTTTCTAGGTTATCGGCTAGACACCACAGCTTAAAGAGCTTTTGTTCCACAAAAAAAAAAAACTCTGCATCTAGGTCTATTTCTTGGGTTTTCTACTCCCACTTTAGTCACTTCAAGGGAATAGTTCAGAATTTTGGGTCTTTTAGCTTCTGTGATTCTCATGATTCCCCTGGCAAGATTCCACATAAAAATATACGGTGGTATCAGTCTCTCTGGCCCAGTACCAATGACACGTCTGTTTTTCAGATCCCAGTGCTGTTGATTGTTAGAAATCACTTGGTGAATGCAACAAGTATCCCTAAATCCTGATCTCTCCCTCCCTATTCCAGAGCAGTTGCCACAGATGTCTTGGACATTGCTTGTGGAGCAGTTTCAGGAGGGATAAAAGTGCAAGATGTATGGGACACCAATGACTTGCAGGCATACACATATAAGAGCTACTTGCTATGATCAAGGCACTGGACTCTCTAAATCATCTTTGGCCCTCAGGACCTATTCAGGTTTAGGCAGCATCAGAGTTTTAGCACATACAGAAGGAAGGGGGAACCAGGTTGTACCACCTCTGCAGACTATAGCTCTGATAGATCGCTTCATAGCAGTCTTGCTTTACAGGCACATTCTGTCCAAGCAAAATTTGTATGGAAGATGAGCTGAGCAAGACTAGGGTAGACCCTCATGAATGGAAACTAGATCAGGAGGTATTCCAAGATGTGTTCTATCTGGGAAATTCAAGTCTTTTCAGACAGAAGGCAAAATCAGCTGACAAGATTCTATTCCAGGACTACATGAGGGAAGGCCTGGAAGACGGATTCCTTTTCTTTTCCTTGGACACCAATGTTCCTGTATGCTTTTCTACTCTTTCCACTAACATCCAGGGTACATTTGAAATTTCAAAAGAAATCTTAGATCATTATGGTGACTTCTTCCTGGCCCAACCAACAGCACTTCTCTTTATGAAGTGACCAGGGGCAATTACCACAAACTTCCTACAGACTGAATCTACTCACACAAGAACAAGAGTGTTTGATACACCCAGACACCTATCAACTTCAATTGATTGCCTGGATTATAGGGTCTTAATTCCTTGTAGGCATCTGTTTACTGAGGTCGTGCAGCAGATACTAATGGAGACCAAGCTTGGCACTAGAAAATTTGTATATTAGCAAATGGCAAAGATTTTCTAGTTTGTGGCGGTGGTAAAACCAGCATCTTGCAATTCATTGCTTTTCTCTGGTTTTACAATATTTTTGAGTTACTGTCCTTTGGTCTTTCTTACTCTGTCAAGGTTAATTTATCATCCATTTCAGCATATATGCCTCTTCTGTTTCAATGCATTCTCATGTCAAAATATTTTTGAAAGGTGTTTTGCATTAGAGGTCTTAAAAAAAAAAAAAAAAAAAAAAAAAAAAAAAAACTGGTGGTTCCTCTTTGTGATAATTTTTTGTTGGCAAATCTAACACTTGCTCCATTTGAACCTGTTAACCTGTCTGACTTCAGGTTCTTAACATGGAAAACAGTTTTACTGTTACCCTTCTTGCAGAGGTTAGAACAATCCGAGTTGGAAGCTGTTATGGTGAGCTAACCCGGTCTAATTTTCCACAGGACTAACCTTTTTATACCTAAGTGGTATCAGAGTTTACTTTAAAACTATCCATCTTGTTTTTCTTTCCTGGACCCAAGAATGAGGGAGAGAGGTACTGCATACCTTGAATGGCACAGACAACTCTGGTACTATTTCCACATGGTTGTCTAAAGCTGTTACTTTTGTTATACTCACCACAACAAAACTATTCCAGTCAGGGTCAAGGCCCACTCTCTCAGGGTCTTGGCTTAGTATATGACTTTTTGAACAGGGCTGGATTTTAGAAGTATAATAGAAGCTGCAACTTTGTCCTCTTTATATGTTTGCAAAGCTGTAAAGCTTGATTTATTCTCTAGGTCTAGATCAGGCTTTGCAAGGACCATTGTCCAGAGACTCCTGGACTCTGCCCAGGCTTACTATATTTGGAAGGTATAAAGAGAAATCTTGCCATAGTGCTAAGGCTACTGCAGCAGTAATCAATATAAAGAACATAGTACAGTTGTGTGAATAAACTTTCCATAACAGATGTTCATAGGCTCATAGGTTACTAGGCTAACAGCCATAGAGCCCTTACAAGCCTTGCCATGTTTATTCAGAGTTGCCCCAATTGTCTGTGGTTAGGTGAGTGAAGTTCACGGAGGTAAAGAGTCTATGGTAGTTAATACTGACTTCCTCTATCCAGGAGGGATATGGTTGCCAACCCAGGAGTGAATTTGTGGTCATCCATCCATTGATTTAGGTTGCATTTGAAGAGAGTCAGGGGAGGGGCTCTGTTTCTCGTGAACTGGAAGTTTGTTCCATAGAAATGACTGTGTCTGGGAGATGCTTCTCTCCAGCATGACCTGTTCATATCAGGTTATGTTAAGATCCCTGGAGTGCGTGACAGGCAATTTGAATTGCAAATGTGTAACATTTCCATCAGGGCCGGGTCAGAGACTGCCCTATAAGCCAGGCACAGGTCACCCTTTAGCAACCTGTAGGAGACAGAATACAATGCTATGGCTTTCAGTCTTTCTGCATAAGATGTTTGTGTACCGTGTAATTCCTTGGTGAGAAACCTCTGTAGTCTCTGCAGTTGTTTCAGGTGTCAGGTGAGGTAATGCAAAAGGGAACATTGTACTCAATTATTGGTCTGATGAGGGCAGAGTATAATGGAATTGTAACTTCCTTAGATCTAGGTGCGATGCCTTTACTTATAAGATGTGCCACATAGTATTTCCTTACTACTGTGGATACGCAATGGTCAGTTCAGATTGCTATCATCGCAAGAACCCAGAGCACATACCACTCAGTCTGCACTTAGGGGGTGCTGTTTATAATGTAATTAGCAGGAATTTCTGCTTTTCCCAAAGGGAATGATGCCTTTTTATTTTTGCGTTTAGCTTTAATCTGTGGATTTGGCACCAATCATTTGTTTGCATTAACCCTGCCTGTAGTGTATTAACATCGTTGGGGGGATCTCTGTGATTGCTCCCAATTTGCATTAGTCCGCAAACCTGGTCAGCCACAGGCTGTCCATGTTTGCCTGGACTTCTGAGAAATAAATTCCGAACAGTAAGAGGCCCAGCACAGAACCCTGTAGTATACCACTGGTGACTGGTCTTTTGCTAGAGGTGAAGTTACCCACTCTGATAGTGTGTGTCTTGTCAGTGAGCCAGTTGACTACCCATCTGGTAATGTAAGGGTTAATTCCCAAATGGGAGAGTTTCTCTATAGTGAATGTAGTAAAGACTGGAGAGCACCACCACGTAATAAGATCTTCTTTATTTAAAATGACAGAATGAGCTCACAAGGCTTCCACAAGGCACGCTTCTTCAGATTCAATGAACAATAGTAAAAACACATTCCTTATATCCACAAGCCTTATTTAAATTAAGAATTAATTAACCTATGGTAATGCTTATTCACTTCTTCAATTAGTTATGGCAGGGTGTAGCCCAAAACCAATTAACTATATGCTTTTCTAAAAAGAAACAAATCAAAATGCCACTCTTATAAAGCAGAGAAATATTTCCTATTCTTGCAGCCATTAAATACATTATTCTTATATTAAATAAAACTATTATTAAGATCTGATGGAAAAACTCCATGTTATGTACAGCCTCTATGTAACAAAGTTTAGTATATACATAAAACTACTCACTAAAAACTACTGATCTTAGATTATATACAAATCATATTGCAGCCTATATACACATCAGCCAAAGAACTATAGCTGGTCACATGTTAAAACACCATCATCCCATTCACAACCTCTATACTAAAGCACTTCATAACAATCCCATATAAAGATGCTTTTATATATATATATAAATATGTGTTAAAACTAACTTCTGTATAATACATAATTACAATAGACAGATAAATAAATAAATAAATAAATAAATAAATATATATTCATATGAATTCAAAAGAGAAAAAATAATTCTTAATACATTATAAAGTGTAATACTGAATGCAAGACTAAAAACTAAATAGTAAAGCTGATAGGGACCATATACAATAGACAAACATTTCATATTGTATTAATACTTCCGTCTTTTCAAGTGTGATCTAATACTCACATATACATTTAAACCTGGAGGACTTTGAGCTCTAAAATTGAATATCCAATTTAATTCTAAGTTCTCAAGGTCATTGAAATTGTCACCTTTTCTAGTATTCATTTTCTTCTTTTGTAAAACTCTAAAGCGAAACTTATGCTCTGGATAGTCTACAATATGTTTAGCTAACGCATTCTTTTTGTCAGCTTTTTTAATGGCATAAATATGTTCTTGTATCCTATCCCTGAGCCTCCTTGTGGTCATGCCTATATAAAAAGCCGGGCATGACTCACAGGTGGCCAGGTATATGACATTACTATCCTCACAGTTTGCTGTACACTTAAATTCAAAGTTAAATAGTAGCTCAGGGTGGAAGAATGTCTTATCCTTAGATATCCACTCACAAGAACTACACTTCCCACAAGAGTGGGTTCCTCTTATGTTATTTCTGAATGGATTATAAGGTGTCAATGATCTATGCAATTTTTCATCACATAATATCCGTTTCAGGTTCTTAGAATTCTTATAAACAAAATTCGGTCTTACACCTACCAATTGTTTAATATCTTCATTTGTTGTCAGGATAGGCCAGTTCTTCGAGATAATTTCTGTTATATATTTATTATCACTTGTATATGTAATAATACATCTAACATAGTCCGAATTTATTTTAGAAGGATTTTTATAATTCCTTCTAGATGAAAAATTCCAAGTCCTTCCTGTATTAGAATGACTAGAGTATTTTAGACCCTCAGATATATCTTTCTCTTGTACAAATGAATCTTTAATATTTCTGACCATATCTGGATTATATTTCCTATCTTGAAACATCTTTTCTAGTATGTCAAATTCACGATGTTTAACGTAAAAATCTTGACATATTCTATCTACCCTTACATATTGACTTTTTACTATATTTTTAAATATGAATCTCGGATGCATGCTGTCATATTGTAATAAATTGTTTCTCCAGCATGCTTTCCTGAATAAAGATGTCTCTAATCCCCCTTGTCCATCCTTCTTAATTTTTAAATCCAAAAATTCAATTTCTGAGAGAGAGTATTCAATTGAGAACTTTAAGAAATCTGTAGTCATCTCTAAATCCGATATAAAACTTTTTAATTCCTGTATGGTTCCTTCCCATAATAAAAGTATATCATCTACAAACCTATGATAAAAGAGTATCTTCTTAAAGCCAGGGTGAGTGAAAAGATTTGTAGTCTCCCAATTATATACAACAAGATTTGCATATGTGTTGGCGCAGGGGGTGCCCATGGCCACCCCCCACTGTTGTATATAAAAGTGTTCATCAAACATCATAACATTCTTAGTCAGAACAATTTCCAGTAGTGTATTAATTAGAATTTGTTCATTATTAGTAAAACTGCCTTCCTTGTTTAATATAGATCTAATGGCTTCCATACCATACAGATTCGGAATTACAGTAAATAGACTCTTAACATCTAATGTGACTAAGAGATGTGTTTCTGTGACCTCAAAATCTAATTTCTTAATGTAATCAATCAACTGATATGAATCTCTTAGTATTGTGGGTACTGATGATACTAATGGTCTTAATTTCTTCTCCAAAAATATGGAAAGATTTTCAGTTACCCAATTGTGTCCAACCACAATGGGACGCATAGGAGGAGGCATCTGCCCCTTGTGCATTTTTGGAAGACCTTTTAAATAAGGTATAGTAGGATGTTCAATCAATAAAAAAAGATAAAAATCATAACTGATCTGTCTACATAGTAAAAGTTCATTCAATTCTTGATGTACCTGAAAAATCAGGCCTTGAACAGTTACTTCATCTATCAGTTTATAAGTAGTATTATCTTTAAGAAGAAGTTCCATATACATACAATAATCCTTTCTGTTCAGTAACACCAAACCCCCACCTTTATCTACTGGTCTAACCACCACATTATTATTCTCAGTTAGACGATTTAAAGAGTCCCATTCTTCCTGCAATAAATTATGGAACAAGTGTAATGCACCCTTATTATACTGTCTATAATGTTTATATAAATCATTTTCACAGAGTTTAATAAATGCATCAATACACGGATGAAACACTGGTGTATATAGGCTTTTCCTTTTAAAACCTTCAAACATACATTGAGTATTAGAGGCTATACCTGACTTGAAACATTTTGTACATTTTAACATTTTTAAAAGATAATTTCAGTGCAATTTTACGAGTAAATGCTCTTAGATCTATTAGCAAATCAGAAATCTTACTTATTTGGGCCGGTATGTAACTTAGGCCTTTGTTCAACATAGAAATATCCACATTATTCAAGGTTAAGTCCGATAAATTATAGACCAAATTATTTAGTCCTTCTGTCGTCCCCTCTTGTGTTGCGGTTCTCCTGAGAACTTCCTTTTCCTTCTGGTGCGACTTTCCGATCTTCCTCTTGAGTTCCGTCTTACACGCACCGGTAATGGCAAAAAAGACTCAATGTTGGTCTGTTGAAGCTTCGGTCTCGCTCCCAGATCCACCTGCTGCTGCAGAGCCAATTGATTGGGTGGTGGAGTATCCTGGAATCCCTGTGGGACTTGTCTAAGACTTCCGGTTAATGTCGGCATGATGTCATCATGTGGAATAGGTGTAGTTAAAGGGGCAATGTCTCTGTCAGCCACAGAGACATCTCTATGTATGTCCGATGTTGCCCTTACAGTTCGTTGTTGTGGATTGTCACGATCTTGTCTCGCCCATACAAAGACCTGACCATTCATGAAATCATTATAATCCCTCTGAAGTTTGCGTAACTTAATTACTTGGAGCCTCTCTTCATACGCACTTACTTGACCTAACAAGTTGTCAAGTCTGTTGTTAAACATTTCCCCTTTAAATTTTTTCACCATTTCTTTGTATAGACTGTCATTCTTCTCCATCAAAGCATTCTCTATCGGGAGAAAGTAGTCTATGAGAAGCTTTATATAGTTGAAACTCAGCTCTAGGTTGAGTTTCTGCCAGTTTTTCAAAAGTTCCGGATGAGAGTCTCCGTAGGATGGCATGCATAGTACTCTCATCCCTCTTGGAACAATTTTGAAATGCAGACATGCCTCTAAATGGCGTCTTTGCCATACTAAACGAAACTGTCTGTACAAATTATTTTCAAGTTCTTTAAAAGCAGAGTTAAACTCCGACCACAAATTGACAGTACCTGTTTCATTAGACGTCACATCCATACTCAGTTCGAAAGTCAATAGGGGATTAGCTTTTTTATCACATAAACTGTTCCACTTTGAATAGCTCCTCTCCGGATTGTAGTCTAATTCAACGGCTGAGGTATCCATCATGTAGAGTCAGGAATAGGCACAGCAAAAATCCAAAAGATCGAAAAAAGCAGCAAACCTGACCCTCAAAGGTGTTCCCAGAGAAAAAAACGAAGAATGTAGTAAAGACTGGAGAGCACCACCACGTAATAAGATCTTCTTTATTTAAAATGACAGAATGAGCGCTTTCGCGTGCTTCCACAAGGCACGCTTCTTCAGATTCAATGAACAATAGTAAAAACACATTCCTTATATCCACAAGCCTTATTTAAATTAAGAATTAATTAACCTATGGTAATGCTTATTCACTTCTTCAATTAGTTATGGCAGGGTGTAGCCCAAAACCAATTAACTATATGCTTTTCTAAAAAGAAACAAATCAAAATGCCACTCTTATAAAGCAGAGAAATATTTCCTATTCTTGCAGCCATTAAATACATTATTCTTATATTAAATAAAACTATTATTAAGATCTGATGGAAAAACTCCATGTTATGTACAGCCTCTATGTAACAAAGTTGGCAAATCTAACACTTGCTCCATTTGAACCTGTTAACCTGTCTGACTTCAGGTTCTTAACATGGAAAACAGTTTTACTGTTACCCTTCTTGCAGAGGTTAGAACAATCCGAGTTGGAAGCTGTTATGGTGAGCTAACCCGGTCTAATTTTCCACAGGACTAACCTTTTTATACCTAAGTGGTATCAGAGTTTACTTTAAAACTATCCATCTTGTTTTTCTTTCCTGGACCCAAGAATGAGGGAGAGAGGTACTGCATACCTTGAATGGCACAGACAACTCTGGTACTATTTCCACATGGTTGTCTAAAGCTGTTACTTTGTTATACTCACCACAACAAAACTATTCCAGTCAGGGTCAAGGCCCACTCTCTCAGGGTCTTGGCTTAGTATATGACTTTTGGACAGGGCTGGATTTTAGAAGTATAATAGAAGCTGCAACTTTGTCCTCTTTATATGTTTGCAAAGCTGTAAAGCTTGATTTATTCTCTAGGTCTAGATCAGGCTTTGCAAGGACCATTGTCCAGAGACTCCTGGACTCTGCCCAGGCTTACTATATTTGGAAGGTATAAAGAGAAATCTTGCCATAGTGCTAAGGCTACTGCAGCAGTAATCAATATAAAGAACATAGTACAGTTGTGTGAATAAACTTTCCATAACAGATGTTCATAGGCTCATAGGTTACTAGGCTAACAGCCATAGAGCCCTTACAAGCCTTGCCATGTTTATTCAGAGTTGCCCCAATTGTCTGTGGTTAGGTGAGTGAAGTTCACGGAGGTAAAGAGTCTATGGTAGTTAATACTGACTTCCTCTATCCAGGAGGGATATGGTTGCCAACCCAGGAGTGAATTTGTGGTCATCCATCCATTGATTTAGGTTGCATTTGAAGAGAGTCAGGCGAGGGGCTCTGTTTCTCGTGAACTGGAAGTTTGTTCCATAGAAATGACTGTGTCTGGGAGATGCTTCTCTCCAGCATGACCTGTTCATATCAGGTTATGTTAAGATCCCTGGAGTGCGTGACAGGCAATTTGAATTGCAAATGTGTAACATTTCCATCAGGGCCGGGTCAGAGACTGCCCTATAAGCCAGGCACAGGTCACCCTTTAGCAACCTGTAGGAGACAGAATACAATGCTATGGCTTTCAGTCTTTCTGCATAAGATGTTTGTGTACCGTGTAATTCCTTGGTGAGAAACCTCTGTAGTCTCTGCAGTTGTTTCAGGTGTCAGGTGAGGTAATGCAAAAGGGAACATTGTACTCAATTATTGGTCTGATGAGGGCAGAGTATAATGGAATTGTAACTTCCTTAGATCTAGGTGCGATGCCTTTACTTATAAGATGTGCCACATAGTATTTCCTTACTACTGTGGATACGCAATGGTCAGTTCAGATTGCTATCATCGCAAGAACCCAGAGCACATACCACTCAGTCTGCACTTAGGGGGTGCTGTTTATAATGTAATTAGCAGGAATTTCTGCTTTCCCAAAGGGAATGATGCCTTTTTATTTTTGCGTTTAGCTTTAATCTGTGGATTTGGCACCAATCATTTGTTTGCATTAACCCTGCCTGTAGTGTATTAACATCGTTGGGGGGATCTCTGTGATTGCTCCCAATTTGCATTAGTCCGCAAACCTGGTCAGCCACAGGCTGTCCATGTTTGCCTGGACTTCTGAGAAATAAATTCCGAACAGTAAGAGGCCCAGCACAGAACCCTGTAGTATACCACTGGTGACTGGTCTTTTGCTAGAGGTGAAGTTACCCACTCTGATAGTGTGTGTCTTGTCAGTGAGCCAGTTGACTACCCATCTGGTAATGTAAGGGTTAATTCCCAAATGGGAGAGTTTCTCTATAGTACTTGAGTGGGGTGGGGGGGGTTGTCCAATGCCTTGGGTAGGTCAAGATGGGCGGTATGCACCTTTTCCCTCGTCCAGCGCCTTGGTGACTTTCTTGAAGTCAACCATGTTTAAAAGGCATGGTCTACCTTTAATGAATTTGAACTGGGTTGGGTCCAGAGATTGGTGATTATGGACCTTATTAGCAAGGACATAAGTAATTATTCTTTCCATAGCCTAGTCAAGCATATGGGCCTATAATTCCCAGGGTCGGTTGACAATCCCCCTCTGTGCAGAGGAATTACGGTTGCTGTCCTGCATTTTGCTGAACCATAGCCAGTTCGCATGCGGTGGTTAAAAAGGGATCCAAGTGGGTCTGCCAGGTCATGTTTAAGTTGCTTAAAAGGGAACCTGGGATGTTGTTTGGTCCCACTGATGCTGTGTTTTTGACCTTGGAGAGCTCCAAGATTACTTGGTCTCTTGAGATAGGTTGAGGAATGGTAGGTCTACTTTGAGAGATGAGTGGATAGGGTGGGAGGAGGGGATGAAGTTTGCTCCAAATCTGTCAGCTAACAAGTTGGCTGTTATGATGAATGAATATGGGTGGTGCCATCCACAACCAGTTCAGTGCATAGCGGGGTATGCCTTTTTAGATTTGGCGTAGTTAGAATGCCTTGTAATTATTCTTGGCTAGGGAGGATATTTTTACTTAGCTTTGTTTGAGTGATCACTGCTGCAGTAATTGCTCCCTTCCTCAATCCCTCTTGCTTTTGGTGCATTTATACCAGGGTGTATTTTTTTTGTTCATAACCTTGCCCTTTCAGGGTTCCAGCTTCCCTATGTCTGTTAAATGGAAAGCTTTGAAGTGCTTGTTGCCCAAACTTGTCTTTTAGTCTGCTGAGCTCAAGCTGTCTGGCAGTTTGGACGTATGGAAGGTGCTGTGGCAGGATATAAACCATATATCTAAGCAGTGATCATTCAGGCATCTACTGTTTGTTTACATGCACAACTATATTTTCCTAATACTTTAAAACATGACAGAAGAGTGAGACTTACAGCTGCAATGATTTTTGGTGCCTTTTCCGAGTTACCACATGAGGGTTCTTCAGTGGAGTAAAGATAAGACTATCTGTCCATGCCAATAAAGATTTTTTTGGGTGCACCGCGTACACCTTCAGTGGTGGCTTCATCCAGCTAGTCGTTCTCAAGACTGCTTTTATCCTTCTGCTAGAGTGATGGCCTTGATGGATGTTTCTACTTAGGGAGGGGTGCGTGCATAGAGTAGAATGTCAAAGGGACATTCTCGCATAAAGAGGCCACTCTAGCCCTCCATTGTGCCCTGGAATTTAGGGATGACTTTCACTGAAAGCTCTGAGAAATGCCCCTCTTTAGGAGGTAGTAACTAGCCACTTGGTCAGGATGGCAGTGGTTTAATGGATCCTGCCCTGCATAGCTATACCAGTGTCCCTTTTCTTAAGAGGCTGTGTAGGCCATGTAGAGTCACCTTGTTTTAGCAGCTGTGTGTATTCCTGGCCAGACCAACTGTCCTGTGGACCAGCTGAGTTGGTGCTTAGTGGTGCCACATAAGTCCCTCATTCAGTCTATGATGAATTTAATCTTCACCACTGGAGTAAGCCACATTATGACCCATTGCACTCTTGACAGATTCCAGATGCAGCAGCTTTCTATCCTTATCCTCTCCTGAGGGGCAGACTTCCAAAGAAGGTTGGAGCCATCTCTGCGGTGACCTGATGGTCTTTTTGTAACGCCCCCTTGCCTTTATGTTTCAAGGAAAGCTAAATTGAGCAAGTTCAATTAGATGTCCTTCAAGAATGCAACTGCAGTCCTAACATATGGGTTGTCCTGCCAGCCCTTCGGTCGGCCGGATTCCAAAGTCTGGGTCCGGCGTCTGCTGATGTCGCCTCCTCCCCGACGTCAGAGCGGCTGGGGTATAAAGGCATCAGCCGACGCCATCTTCTTCAGTCTTTCTTGCCGCGCGGTGCCCGAAGCTGTTCGCAAGTGCCGGTCGGTCAGCTCCAGTGTTTCAGTTACCGAAGTCATCTAAAAAGCTAAGTACCCCGTTGGGGAACATTTTTTCTTGCCTCAGCCGATGTCAGAACAAATTGAGAAAGTTAATAATTGTTTGTCTTGTGGTAAACAGATACCTCATAAGGACTTCCATTCTTACTGCCTCCCTTGCCTGGGCCCAGACCACGACGTCTCGGCCTGTGCTTGCTTTAATAAGCGCACTCTCAGGCGCCGGGCAGAATTTGCCGAAGACTTTTTTGGCGAATCCTACGCTTACATCATGCCGTCGGAACAACCGACAGCACAAACTACCAAAAAACGAAAGGACCAGGACAGACACCCTCGGCCCGCGTCTTCCACCGATACTACGCCTAAGCCCTCCGCGAGTGCTTTGGTCCCTTCGGAAGCGATTATTCAACCGCTCCAGGCCGACGACACCGCGTTAACACGCTCTTCGGTCTCGGAGACTACACCGGTGCCGGTTGTTGATTTTCCTCCAGAAACCGAAGTTCTCGATCTACCCGACACCATTCCTGTGGACAAGGGTTACCCCTACACATGGGGCAGCTAGGCCTCATGTATCCATGTCCATCAAGGCTTTTGCACGTGCTAAGGCTGCCAGCCAGGCCAAGGCCCATCCTAAACCTACCTCACAGGCCCCTTCTTCTGATAGATCATGTCTCTTGCTGCAGACCTAATCTCTCTTATCAGGGGGTCTCAGCTCCACCCAGACAGAGGTTCTCAGCCACCTGCAGAAAAAAGGCCTAGAACTGAGCAGGCAGACAACCTCTCTTCAGATGAAGCCTCTGGGGATTCAGAGCATTCAGATACCCAAGAAGAATCCTTCCAGGCCTATGAGGACTCTGATGCTGAGGAATCAATTCCCTCTGCCTCTCCTCCGGAGGATTTTTCTTTTGGTGAAGTCCTCCACTCCATGAGGGAACATTTTAAGTGGCAGGGTCAGGAATTTTCTGATTCTAGGAAAAGGCTTTGTACCTTCCTCAAGTTACCCCAGCACAGACCTTTGGCTATCCCTCCAGTTTTGGATGTCCTGGATGATGTATTCTCAGACTCCAGTGCTTCCCCTGATTCTCTCCCTCCTGCTCCTGTCAAGCCAGACAGATATTACAGGGTCCCTGACACTCACAAGCATCTCTTTAAGGCCCACTCTGTGGATCTAGAAACTGTTTCACAGGGCCCCAAAGGAGTGGCTTCCTCCTCAGCCAAAAATCCACTACCAGCTGACAGGGGAGCAAGGTCCCTGGAGAGATGGGGTAAAAAAGTTTATACCTCTTCCACCCTTGCCATGAGGTCACTTAACTGCCTTTTTCATATGTTTCAGTACCAGGATTATTTACTGGATGATTTGCAGAAAAAGCTAGCCTCTCCTGAGCCTATAAATAGAAAGGCATTGCAGGATTTGGTTCATAATTCTCAGCAGGTTAGCAACCATTTTCTTCAGTGTGGTTATGATGCATTGGAGGCTTCATGTAGGGCAGCTATGACAGGGGCTGTTATCCGTAGACATGCTTGGTTGAAAGAACAGCCACTGCCGGATCATGTTAAAGTAAAGCTCCTGGACGCACCTCTGGATAAACAGAAGCTTTTTGGTGCTAATGCTCAGGATGTGTTGAAGTCTATTGAGGAGAAGGCAAAATCAGTACAGACAGTAAAGGATTTCCTCCAGGTTTAGCCACCCAGATTCAGCAGGAATTGGCCTTCAAAGAATTGGTCCTTTCCAGACTCAGACAAGTTTCAAAGGGGAAGGAACAGGCATGCACGAGGTAGAGGGCAATACCGAGGCTCCTACAGGGGCCGCCAATGGCAACCTCAAAATCAGAGAAGTGGCACAGGTAGTTCACCTGCACCACAGGGACAGTCACAATGATTTACCTTTCACTCCGCCTACCAAGGCTCAAAGAGAAGCACCTCTAGGCGGAAAATTATCTCTATTCTCAAGAAACTGGCACATTATAATAAAGGACAATTGGATTCTGGACATAATAGACAGAGGTTACAGATCCCACTTCCATACTTTACCTACAGGACAAGGCATGCCAAACCTGCCACAAAATCAAATGGCAGAGGCACTCAGAGAAGTCTCAAAGCTGTTACAAATAAAAGCAATAGAGAAGGTTCCTCCTCAGGAACAAGGCCAGGGATTTTACTCAAGACTGTTCCTTGTTCCAAGAAAAGAAAAGCAATGGAGGCCTATTTTGGGCTTGTCCGTTCTAAATACTTTTCTCATGGTGCCAAAATTAAAGATGCTGACGTTACAGCAACTTCTTCCCATGCTGGGCAAGGGGTCTTGGCTGGTTACTCTGGACCTCAAGGAGGCATACCTGCATGTCCCTATCGGACACATTTGCAGAAGATACCTCAGATTTCTTGCAGGAACAGAGCACTATCAATTCTCAGCATTGCCATTTGGCTTATCTACTGCGCCCAGAGTATTCACGAAATGCCTGGCATCAGTAGTGGCACATTGCAGACTCCAGGGGATTCAAATATACCCTTACCTGGACGACTGCCTCATACAAGCAGACAGCAAACAAACCTTGATAAAACACTTGGATTATGTCATTCATTTGCTGCAGGCTTTGGGATGCACAGTCAACATTCAAAAATCAAGATTACTGCCATCCCAAGAGATTATTTTTCTAGGAGCAAAGCTGAACACACAGCTACAAATGGCCTTCCTCACAGAGGAGAAACAAGAACATTTAACAGATTACTTCAAAAGCCTAACAAAACTAACCCACCTGACCGCAAGGAAAACCCTGCAGGCCCTGGGGTTCATGGCATCTTGCATTCTTCTAATCCCTCTGGCAAGACTACACATGAGAACTGCAATGGTACCTAAAAAGCTTGTGGTCTCAACACAGCCACAACCTGGAAGACATAATACCACTCATACCATGCCTGCAAAGGGAATTTTTGTGGTGGGCTCAAGCAAGTCACTTAAACGAAGGCATGCCTTTCAACAAAGCTCCAACAAGTCAAACTATTACAACAGACGCCTCAGGCCATGGATGGGGGGCACACATGGACGGCAGATGCATTCAAGGGCAATGGACTTCCATGGAAATGCATCAGCACATAAATCAAAAAGAGATGGCAGTGATACATGCAATAGAAGCCTTTGGAAAATCTCTTCAGCAAGGTCATCTGCTAATAAGGACAGACAACACCACTGTCATGTGGTACATAAACAAACAAGGGGGCACTCATTCCTACCCCCTCTGCAGACTAACAATGACTCTTTGGGAAAAGTCCCTGAAACCGAACATCTACTTGCAATCCCAGTTTGTTCCGGGCAAGGACAATGTTCTGGCAGACAGGTTGAGCAGAAATTTCTTGGATCCACACGAATGGATGCTACACCCACGCATATTCTCACAAATAACTGCATGGGGAAGACCAGACATAGACCTCTTTGCATCTCATCTCAATCATCATCTGGAAAGGTTTTGCACAAGGATACACCATCCTCTAGCCTGGAGAACGGATGCTCTTTCCTTCAGCTGGAATGCCCTAACAGTTTATGCATTCCCTCCTCTACCTTTACTCACCAAGGTGTTACTGAAGATCAAGGCAGAACAACCAAGAGGAATCTTGATAGCTCCAGACTGGCCAAGGCAACACTGGTATCCACTGCTACTGAGCATAACTCACACCAAACCGTGGCCCTTGCCTCAATGGCCTCAGCTCCTGACTCAACACAATTACAAGACTGTTCATCAGAACCTGCAAACCTTAAAGCTGACAGCTTGGAGAGTTCCATGACTGGGACCCATGACTCCCTCTCCAAAACAGTTCAGGAAATTTTGCTGGAGGCGCGCAGACCTTCCACCAGAAAAACCTATTCAGCCAAATGGAAGAGATTCATCATCTGGAATGTCAACAAGGGCCAGGATGCATCACTGATGAACATACCTCAGATATTAGAATACTTGGCAGAAATGTTTCACAGTGGCCTCTCATACTCTTCCATCAAAATCCACGCTTCAGCTATCTCGGCACATTACAACTGTGATCCACCTGTGTTTTCGCATCCCTTGCTAAGACCGTTTCTAAGGGGTATAAAGAATATCAAACCTCCAATGAAACAACCAATTCCTGCATGGGACCTCAATTACGTCTTGGAAAAATTAACTCTTCCTCCCTTTGAACCAGCAGCATCTTCAGAAATGCAATTTCTCTTTGAAAACGGTTTTCCTGTTGGCAGTCACCTCAGCAAGAAGAGTCTCGGAGATACAGGCCCTCATGACAGTTCCTCCTTTTCTCATCTTTCATCAGGACAGAGTTTCCCTTGGGACCAATCCTTCCTTCATGCCTAAGGTGATATCCAGAGTGTCTCTAAACCAAGCAATTCACTTGCCTACTTTCTTTCCTAACCCTCAAAACAAAGGGGAAAAGCTGTTGCATACTTTAGACATTCACAGACAACTGCGCTACTACTTGGACAGAACAAAGTCTACCAGTAAGTCTGACCAACTGTTTGTAGCCTATGCTGCTGGGGCACAAGGAAAGGCAGTCACCAAACAAACTATCTCAAAATGGATTGGACACTGCATCAGATTCTGTTACTCCTTCCATGGAAAGTGTGTGCCAGCTAATATTAGACCACACTCCACCAGAGCTATGGCCACATCCACAGCTTTTCTAAGAGGAGTGGCTACAAAAGATATTCTAAAGGCTGCTACATGGAGCTCCGTGCATACATTTACCAAACACTACAACCTGCCATTGTACTCCAGATCCCGAGCAGGCTTTGCTTCGGCAGTCCTGCAGGGCCTTCTAGCTACACCATCTCTTGCTTAGTCCTACCATCCCCAGCCTGGCTATGGTATTCAACCCATATGTTAGGACTGCAGTTGCATTCTTGAAGGACATAGTACAGTTTTGTACCTGCCATAAATGTAGATGTCCGATAGATATGCAACTGCAGTCAGGTTTTCCCTCCCTCCTACCCCTCTGTTTTTTCCCTTGGGTCCATTCCCCCCTTTCCTATAAACTGGGGATATCTGTTATGGTGTATTTGTTTATTACTGTTGTGCATGTCTGGATTTTTTGTTTATCCATTCACAAAAGTTAGCCTTCCTTGGAGAAGGCACCTGGCATCTGGGGCAAGAAACACTGAAGAAGATGGCGTCGGCTAATGCCTTTATACCCCAGCCGCTCTGACGTCGGGGAGAGGCGACATCAGCTGACGCCAGACCCAGACTTTGGAATCCGGCCGACCGAAGGGCTGCCTGAGGCAAGACAACCCATATGTTAGGACTGCAGTTGCATATCTATCGGACATCTACATTTATGGTAGGTACAAAACTGTACTTTCCCACTGCTGTTTCCTCACCTGCTGGGAGGCATATTGTAAAACTTCACAAAGATCTCCTGTCCCACCTGTCTGGCAAGCCTCACCAGGGCCTTCAGTCCCTCCAATTAACCACATATCTTTACCAATTAATGGGCACAGACCCTGCTTATCTTCCCAGGGTAGACCCAATAGCTATCCAGAGGCCAAAAGAGGTAAATTAAGTAAATTGTGAACCACTGATCAGGGACTCTGCCAGAATTCTTACCACACGTTTTTGATCAGGGAAGACGCATTTTTTTTGGCTAAGACTCATTTACCACCAGTCTCTAGTTTTCATTGAAAGTATTTTCAGTCTTGCAGATATTCGGTAATAACAAGTCCATCTTTAAAGATGTCTTTTTGTTAAGATTCCCTGAGAGAGAACTGGTTCCACGTTGGGACCTTAATCTTTATGCTGGAAAAACTGGTGTTGCGTCACTGTGAGCCAGCAGCAAGAACCGACTTAAAATTTCTATTGTGGAAAATTGTGTGGCAGATGAGTTAGCCAGGTGGGCTTTGGAACTCTGTGCTCTCTCCTACAAATCACATCACATAATGTTTTATTTTACAAGGATAGTCTTTAGACAGATTCATCCTTTAGGACAAAGGTAATCACAGAAATTTCAGTCATTCTGCCAGGTATCTTCCTTAATATTGAAACCAAGGAGAGTGCATACTTTTTACACCCATTTATTGACAGTTGACAAGCGACCTTTGGTTATGTCTAGAAAGAAAGATTAGCTTTTATATTAGCTTTATATTTCATTTGTCCTGAATTGATTGGGACAGAAGGTTCAAAGTCGCCCTGTTCAGGTGGTTCTTGGAGTGGTTTGATTTTCTGTATTGGAAGCCATAATAAAACTTCTCAAACCAAAAGGTTATTCCACAAGGGCTGTGGCTTCTCTTCTCCCTTTTTTTAATTTCTCTGTTTAATATTGTGCTTCTGAGGTTTGGGGTTGGCATTCTTTTGCAAGATGGTTTAAGCTGAATAAGATCTTACGATCCTAGTTGATGTTTGTAACCACTAACCTTCATGGTATTCTGTCATGACACCACTTGAAAGGAGAAGCTAGGGAATCTCTACTGTTAAAGTGAACTTGACTGGATCATGCAAGTGAACAAAGGTTACGGACTTGTAATTGTCTATCTTCGTGAGCCACATCCATCAACTTCAGCATACTCTCCTGCCATCCACATCCCTTTGTAAATGATCAGTGGAGAGATCTGGAAGAATGGTTTGCCTATTTTTTATCAAGTGGATATCCTAGGGCAAACTATCTGGAGAGAAGTCAAAGTGGAGTGCAGTGGAAGGAGTTTTGTTTCTGGAGCATCTATAAAGTCCCTTTGGTGCAACTTCTGCTGAAGTGTAAGGGTTTAGATCCAACATTATAAGTATGCAACTTTCATTAATCTGTTAGAGCATAATTTAAAACCACAACTTTGACTAATTCCAAAAGGCAAGTTCCAGTTGTTTGCCATATTTTCAGGGTCAGAATCCTGCTTTGTTACACTGGCGTTCGTCACATCCTATTTAACTGAAAAGGTGGTGAACTTTTTCTGTTAATTTTTACAGATAGTGTATTGTTGCAAGTGCTATAGACTGGTAGTGAGCTGTAAATATTACAGGCACTACCATTTTTTCGGGATTTGAAGTGACCTAAACAAAAGCTGCCTTCACTGTTTCAGTTTATCTGTCTACCGCTGCCCCTGCTGAGAGATTACACTAACCTGAGCAGTCCTCCACCTCCTCCAAAGGACATGAAAGTATTGAATTATATTTTCTACTTGCCTGCAGTCTGGTGACCCATGTCCATTACCTGACTTGCATGGTGCTGTCTTTATAGTATATCCACAGTGTCAGTCTTAAACAGAGCGATTGACTAATCCTGCTTCAGCTATTTGCAGTGAGATTGATATGAATATTGTAGAGCAGTCTTGAGTGATACTTTGGATTCACAGCCTGTACATTATAAAGCCTTCTATCTTTGATTTCTTATTTATTAATGCACAGTGAAGCTTGAATTTGGTATATTTTCAGCTTCAGTAGTTAACTTTGTTAGTTTTGATGTCACAACTGCTTGTGTGCTGTTGTCTTTATTCGTCAATTGGAATGTGTAATCTGTAAACGTTTTAAATGTTGAAAAATGTAATTAGCTTTGCACAAGTACTTCCTTCTTGATTTACCACCTTTTGATTATACAATTTCTTTCCACAGTCTGGCCAGTTTAGCGAAGATATGATACCAACAGTAGGCTTCAACATGAGAAAAGTTACTAAAGGCAATGTGACAATAAAGGTGAGAGTTTGTTGCTTTGTTTGCTGTTATTTAAATTGATTTTCTTGGTGGAAGCTGGAATGTCCTGCAGCAGTAGACCAATTGCATCTTGAATAAGGAGCAAAAATAGGAGAAAAACTATGCAAATGTATGTGCCAGCAAAAATGAAAAGTGAAACCGGTGCATTCTTATAGCGGTATATACAAATACTTTTGTATTCCATTTTTGTATTGGTCTCTCTTGTTAAACTTGGTAGCAGTGTCTCTAAGCTCATTTATTAGTATAGCTTTTTTTTTCCCCCTGGTGATCTTTTGCAGATAGGTCAGGTTACTGTTTATAGTGTCTTTCCTTCTATACATGTATAGCTGCTTAAAGACTGTATGAAAATATTTTATTTTTGAAAATGAAATATGACTAGCAAAGTCTTTAATATGTCAATGAAGGCAAACCCTTTCTGCGAAGAACGTTGTAAATTACACCCTTTTCCCCTACACAATGTTGGTGCCAGACTGACAGTGAGGTAGATAAACAGTGGTGTTACACCATTCAGATGATTGGATGTGTACATTAGTCATAAGCAAATGTAGATTGGTCAGATATGCCCAAGTTTGCAAGAAATCAGTGTCTTTGTAGACATTCTTAACAATAGCATTGTCTCCAATGGAGTACCAAGCAAAATGTGCAAGAGGATCACATTTCAGGACTAGTGCCATGAATTGCCAGTCTGTACTGTGTAAGGAGCATTGCATGTGATTTGGGGCTTGCTTTTCCAGAGGTCCATACTTGCGTGTTTACATGTCACTGGGGTTGGAGTGTCATTTGTGGGCATGATTTGTGTAAGAGTGGTAGGTTTGAGTAAACTACAGTTGCACTGTAATGAATATTTGCCTAGTTATGACCACATGTAAGAATTAATTGGCTAATCCATAGATTGAGGGGAGTGCAAAAAATAGTTTTATAAGGCTGCATTGCAAGTATCATGCACAACAAATGTTTGTGAATCTTGTAAAGTTGTGCATGGGAGACGAATATTGCATTCTGGGTTAGCCATTCTATTTTTGACACAAGATGCATGTGATAGTTTTGCTTCAAAGCTCTTGAAGGGGGAGGGGTATGTGATGCTTGCTAACCCAGTCCATTAATGTATTTTGCATTGATTTTGAAATGCATGACATTAAGATCTCAAGAGAGGCTCGATGTGAGGAAGAGGCAAGTTTTATGGGGCTTCTAGTGTTTGAGGTGCAAGAAGGGTCTGATAACCCCCCCAGCTGTGTGGCAGCAAGCAGTGGTTACTCTTGATACTTAAATCTGAAAGATCTGTTACAACTTGATTCTTACAGGCCAGTCTTTGTCATGAAACAGAACTATAAACTTATAAACTTAATGACAATTTTAGCATCTCATTTTGCCACCATCTTATCCCCACATACTCATCCTGACCACTTTTTTTACCTGGACGTTCAAACAAAGATGGTCTGAATACTTGCGTATTGGTGGATAGTGTTGAAAAGGACAAGCAGGTCATTGGCGCAGTGATCAGCCTGGATGTAGAGAAAGCATTTGACAGGGTGCATTTGCCTTTCTTTTTTTTTTTTTTTTTTTTTTTTAGGTTCTGAGAGGTCTGGGCCTCCGTATGGGTTTAATTGGCATTTTACAAAGATTATATAGTGACATCACCACAGTTAAGTTTTGCCCTTGTATTGCTTTTTTTTTTTATTATTATTATTTGGGGGGCACAAAGTGGAGATGGCCCCCTTTCCCCAATTCTTTTTAGTTTATATCCTGAGCCTCTCACATGTAGGTTACAGGAGTGATATTAAGCCATACATTGGGTTAAATATTGGCTTTCCCTCTAAGATAACCTGTGTCATTTCCTTGAGACTCCCTTGGGGGTTATTTGCAGTGTCATGGCTGTATTGGGTAACTTGGAGCAATTTCAGGACATAAAACTAATATTCAGAAATCTCAAGCTCTTTGTGTAAATCGTATCCCATTAGAATATGTACAGGAATTTCATTTTTAACAAGTCAGGCTTCTGTTTAATATTTGATTATTGCATGCTTCTACTGCCCAATCCATGCAGGTCACCTTAACACTGAATAAAATGTGTGCCCTTGTTGTCAAATGGAAGCATCTCTGCTTAGATTTATCTCTGCGTGTGAAGGCTGTTGGTGTGTTTTTATTGTCCCACTAATCCTATATAAAATACTGATGTTGCTAGGTTCCAGTCCTGATAAAGTAAGGATGCAGATTTGACTTTTTTTTTTTTTTTTAATGGGTGAGCAGTACCCACTGGGTTAAATGGCAAAAATTTGATTGTCCCTTTCCTCTTTCCTCAACACATGGGTTTGGATTCGATTCTGCCACATATTCCAGACTTCGGATCCAGCCCTCGAGCTCCTCCCTCCTACCCACAATGGGCTATTCCATCCCCATTATCTCAGATTTTGTTTGCCACCATCGCGAACAGATGTAGGTTCTGTCTTGAGCTTTCAAAGTGAGTTTTGTAGATTTTTTCTTTTTCTTGAAAAATATTTTTCTCTGTTTCTTTAAATTTTGTATTCTCCCTCTGTGTTTCGATGGCACCTCTTTATTTGGGTAGTCCGTGAGAGAGATTCTCTCAACCGCAGTGAACAAGATGGAAAGACCCTGTCTGGCATGGAAATGAAGTTCTCTACCCCTCAACGGATCTTTTCCAGGAACCAGAGAGGTGGTAAGAGAATTTCTTTTCCGTAAATCTCGGGGGACCTTTTCAGGATCTGTGCACAGACAGTTCCTCCGGAGGCCGAGGAGGCAGTTCTAATGGAGCACATTGCCCTAGAGGGAGTGGAAGCCTGCAAAACCAGTGGTTCCGATATTCTTTTCTGGATGGACCTTTTTAGCACTCTTAAACTCTTGCCTTGACTGTTCCTCGCTGGAGGCAGTTGCGACTGTTCCTCGCTGGAGGCAGTTGGGGGATGGTAATCTCTGCACTCAGAAGCCTAGGCAGATTTAACAAAAGATACCTGGGTGCTAAAAATCATATCCAGAGGCTTTCATTCCATTTTTTTTTCAAATTCCCTTTCTCAAAGAGAAGAATCTTCGTGACATGCCACCCAGTCAGACGAAGACCACAGCACAACAAATTCAAAAGCTGCTAGAAAAGAGTCCCCCAGCAGGTCTCACCAGACCAGATAGGATTCGGAACTTACTGGCACTGCTTTTTGTGCCCAGGAAAACGGGGGACCTCAGACCAGTCTTGGAACAAAGCAGATGTTCTTCATGTTTCACTGTTGCAGTCATCACACTTGAGTTATCTGCTTGCAGTAGCCCTTAGTTGACCTGATTGTGAAAGTCCTGGGTCCTGCGTCGGTTGCTGTCATCTTCTGTGATGTCAGGTAGTCGGGTATAAAGCATGCAGCCGATGCCATTATATCAGTCTTTCTTGCCGTGCGGTGCCCAAAGCAGAAGCAGTTCGCAAGTGCCAGTCGGACGACTCCTGAAAGTTTTGTTTTTGAGTTTCAGAACCGAAGTCTTCAACTAAAGCTAAGTACCCCGTTGGGGAAACTTTTTCTTGCTCTAAACCAATGTCAGTGAAAGTCATTAATTGTATTTCTTGTGGAAAGCACGAAGACCACGACCTACCTTGCTGTCAGTTTTGTGCCTTATTTAAAAAACAACTAGTCGTCATCGGTATATTTACACTTCTAAATATTCAGGCCTACTGACTTGCATATTAAACCGACTCCATCTTCTTCTCCAAGGCCTAAAACTCGGGCCTGTATGCCTAAAAAACACATAAGAATGGCTGAAGACCTTATTACTTTAATCAGGGGAAGCCAACCTTCCCCCTGTAAGAGACCTAGGACTGAATTTGCTTATGATACTTCTGACCAGGATTCTGAAATTTCTGTTTCCTCTGATGACCACGATTTGCCCTCATCTACATATGAGGATTATGATGCAGAGGACTCTATTCCCTCTGCTCCCCCCCAGAGGTTTTCTCTTTTGGTGAAACCCTGCATACTCTTAGGGAGCACTTTCGCTGGGAAAGCCAGGTTTACTCTGATTCTAAAAAGAGGCTTAGGGATTTCTTACTCCTGCCCCAGCACAGGCCTTTAGCCATCTCTCCTGTACTAGACATTGTTGATGATGCCTTTTCTGATTCTAGCTTGGCCCCTGACTCTCTACCTCCTGCTCCCAGAAAACCTGATAGATATTACAGGATTCCTGACTCTCTCAAGTTCATTTTTAAAAATCCTACTGCAGATCCTGAGACCATTTCTCAGGGACCCAAGGGCATCAAGGCTACTACTGCCAAAAATCCTACCCCCTCTGATAGAGACTCCGGAGCGCTGGATAGATGGGGTGAGAAAGTACACTTCTGCAACTTTGGCCATTAGGGCCTTTAAACTGCCAGTTTCATATGTTAAAGTATCAGCAGCATATCACTGGATTACTTGAACAGAAAATGATGATTCCTTACTGTGCTGAAAGTAAGGATTTACAGGATTTAATGCATTCTGTTCAACAGGTTGGAAAGCATACTTTGCAATGTGGTTTTGATTCACTAGAGGCATCTTGCAGGGCTGCTGTCACTGGGTCTGTGCCTAGAAGGCATGCTTGGCTTAAGGAGCAATCTTTGCCAGATCATGTTGAAGCTAAATTGCTGGATGCTCCCTTAAATCAGGACCGCCTGTTTGGCAACAAAGCAGAAGTTGTTCTTAAAAAGATGGAGGAACAAGCTAAATCTATGCAAACTGTTAAAGATTTCCTACAAGTACAACCTCCAAGATTTAGTAGGCATTGGCCGTCTAAGAATTGGTCTTTTCCTGCCTCTTCCAGGCCTTCTCAGTCCAAACCCAGAACCAGCAGAACACCCAGGCTTCAGTCCCAGGGTACGCACAGGACTAAACAGTGGGAGGCTCCCACTTCCAAATCGGGGAGTAGTAAGACTCCATCCAATGGTAAACCGTCTCAGTGACTTAACTTTAAAACCTACAAGCACTTCTCAACTGACTGCTCCTTTAGGGGGAAAGATTGCACTGCAGGCAAAAAAATGGGAACTAATTACCCAAGACAAATGGGTTTTAAATATAGTTTCCCAAGGATACAGATTTCACTTGCACACATTACCAACCTCAAACTGTTGGCCAGATCTACCCCAAAATCAGTGGGCAGTGGCTCAAAAGCAAGTACTCTGTCAAGCATAAAGGCTATTCAAACTGTACCAGAAGAGGAAAAGGGACAAGGTTTCTACTCGAGACTTTTCCTGGTACCCAGAAAAGACAACTCTTGGTGTCCTGTCCTGGACCTTTCTATATTAAACACCTTTTTGGTGATTCCAAAATTCAAGATGCTAACTCTTCACGAGCTACTTCCTATGCTAGGCAAAGATGCCTGGTTGGCAGCATTGGATTTAAAAGAAGCCTACCTGCACATCCCAATCAGGGAATCTTGCAGAAGATGCCTATGCTTCAAAGCAGGCTACATGCACCGTCAGTTCTCTGCACTGCCCTTTGGCTTATCTACTGCGCCCAGGGTATTCACAAAGTGCCTACCTCCAATCATTGCATTTTGCATGCAAAGAAATATTCAAATATACCCATACCTGGACTATTGTCTAATTCAGGCAGAAAGCCAGGACATACTTTTGAATCATCTGGCATTTGTACAAAAGGTGCTAACTTGTCTGGGGTACACCATAAACGAAAAGAAATCACATCTTGTACCCTGACAACAAATCATATTCCTGGGAGCAAACTTGAACACAACTTCCCAGATGGCTTTCCTCACTCCAGAGAAACAGATTAATTTGACAACTTCTTCAAACTAATGGCCATAAAAGCCCTGCTATCTGCAAGGCAAATACTGCAAGCCTTGGGGTTCATAGCCTCCTGCATTCTACTAATTCTATATGCAAGACTATAACTGCAATGATATTTAAAAAGCCTATGGTGTCAACATTCTCAGGATCTAGAAGCAATGATCCCTATCATACCTTGCCTACAGTTAAGAGTTCCTTTGGTGGGTAGAAGCCTGCCACCAAAACAAAGGACTACCATCCACTCTACCCCCTGCCGCCCAACCCTAACAACAGACGCATCATGGGGGGCTCACCTGGCAGGGAAGTGCATTCAGAGCAAGTGGAACCCAAGTCAAATGCACCTGCATATCAATCAAAAATAAATGTTGGCTGTACAGAATGCTCTGACAGCCTTCAAGGACCACATTCTTCCAGGACAATTAATGGTAAGGACGGACAACACCACTATTATGTGGTACATAAACAAGCAGGGAGGTACCCGTTTTTACCCCCTCTGCAGACTAGCCATGGCTCTGTGGAACACGGCCTTGAACTACCAAGTGCATCTACAGGCTCAATTCCTGCCAGGAAAACTAAATACACTGGCAGATGAACTCAGAAGAAATCTCATGGACCCACACGAGTGGAAACTGGAGCCAAAGATTTTCAACATGTTGATAAACAAATGTGGGGAGCCCAGATATAGACCTGTTTGCCCTCCCCCCAGAACCACCAATTGGACAAATTCTGCACAAGGACTCCCCACAAACAAGCTTGGAAAGTGGATGCTCTGTCCTTCAGCTAGAAAACTCTATCAGTTTATGCCTTTCTTCCTCTGCCTCTCCTCTCCAAATTACTACTAAAGATCAAACAGGACAAACCAAGGACGATACTGATTGCACCAGACTGGGCACGCCAACACTGGTACCCTCTTGCGCAGTTTCACTGCTGGCTCCATGGCACCTGCCTCAGACCCCTACCCTGCTGTCACAGCAGGAGAGTCAGATTCTGCACCCTCAGCTTCAAACCCTGACCCTGGCAGCCTGGCTAATTTCCTAATCTCTCCATTACCATCCTCGGTAAACAAGTGTTGGATGTCATTTTGGAGGCATGGAGGCCTAGTACTAGAAAATCTTATGCTGAAAAATGGAAAAGATTCTGTGCCTGGAACCAAACTCAAGGGATGGGCACAGCAGCGCCCAATTTACCTCAGATTCTTTATTACTTAACTGAGATGCTTCACGAGGGCCTTTCTTTTTCCTCCATCAAAATTCACATTCAGCACATTACAACACAGAACCAGACCTCTTCTCTCATCCACTGCTCAAGCAGTTCCTCAAAGGGGCCAAAAACTTAAGACCACCCAGAAGAGCCCCAACTCCAGCCTGGGACCTTAACTTTGTGTTGGAAAAACTCACTCTTCCTCCTTTTGAGCCACTTGCAAGTGCAGAGTTAAAATTTAAACAGCCTTCCTTTTAGCAATTACTTCAGCAAGAAGGGTATCTGAACTACAGGCCCTTATGGCAGTGGAGCCTTTAATAATCTTTCATGCGGACAGGTTGTCCCTCAGGACCAATCCCTCCTTCATGCCCAAGGTGGTATCCAGTGTGGCTCTTAATCAGTCCATTCTTTAGCCAACTTTCTTTTCTAATCCACAGAACAAAGGGGAAAGGATACTGCACTCCATAGATGTGCACAGACAACTTGGATTTTACTTGGACAGGACTAAACCTCAAAGGAAATCTGAACTGCTGGTGGCATTTGCTGCAGGGGCAGAGGGGAAGGCTTATTTCAAAGCAAACCATTTCTAAATGGATAGGCCATTGCATTCATTTCTATCAGCACCATGGAAAATCTATCCCACAGGGGATTAGACCCTATTCAACCAGGGCTGCATATACCTCTGCAGCCTTTCTCAGAGGTGTACCTACCAGAGACATCCTAGAAGCTGCTATCTGGAGTTCTGTACATACTTTAACCAAGCATTACCATTTACCAATTTTCTCTAAATCCAGAACTGATTTTGCCACTGCAGTCTTTCCAGGGCCTTATAGCTGGTCCTAATGCTATCTAAATTCCTCCTCCCATCCTTAGCTTTGGGAATCTAGCCAAATGTGATGACTGCAACAGTGAAACACGAGGAACATAGTACAGTTGTGTACATTAACATCTACATTTATGGTAAGAGTGTATTCACTGTTGCAGTCCTGGTTACTCCCCCTCCATCCGCCTTGCCTTTTTTTTGGCTATATCTCTACTCTACTTTACTATGCTCAAAAGCTTTTTGGTGTATTTGCTTTTTTGTTGGAGGCATAACGTTGTATATTTATAGATTTTATGGCTTCCCATTAGGGGGGCACATGACATCTGGGGCAAGAAAAGCTGATGTAATGGTGTCAGCTGCATGTTTTATACCCCTGACGTCACTGAAGAAGGGACAGCAACCGATGCAGGACCCAAGACTTTGTTAATCAAGCCGACTGAGGGCTACTGCAAGCAGATAACCCAAATATGATGACTGCAACAATGAATACACTCGAACATCTACATTTATGGTAAGTGTACACAACTGTACTTTTGCAGTGCCCCCCCCTCCAGAAGAACCTATTGCACTCCCTTCCAGGGGGCTGGTTTAAACTGTCTGACCCGGTGATCTGTAAAACATAATGGAGTTAAATTAGTTTCTTTGTGTGATGTTGCCTTACTTGATACCCACCACCAGCCCCACCCAGGGATGTAGCCAGAAATATTTTATATTCTGAAACCTTGGTGTTGAGCCTTCATCTATCTTAACATTGTTGACCTTCTACACTTCAGATATTTGCAATCATTTTCATCATTATCCTTAAAACCACAACAAGGTTATTTTTAAAATATACATGGCACTGCACTTTAGACATGGTTGTAATAGTCCTAAGCCGAGTCATATTTCTGAGGGATGTATAGAAAAAAAAAATGTACTGGGCTGAGTACACTGCATATGTCTAACCACACTGTTGCTTCCATCTAGGCATTGCATGCAGTGGATCCAGTTAGGTTTTCACATCCTGATCAGGTAGGTAGTTGTGACAGCTGCAAAGGAGCACATAATGATCGTAGACTTATGAAAGGTGAACAGACAGTTGAAAACTGTCATCTTCCCACCACCACCCAGCCATTAAGTACATGGTTCAGACGGTGTTCAAGCCAGAATAATCAGTAGTTTGAACATCCTGCTTACTTTAGGCTAGCAAGCGTAGTATAATATTAGGAAATTACAAACAGCTAAACATTTTTAGCCTAGACCTAAAATGTCTTCTAGGATGTCTGTGTTCCTTTTAACTTTTTCATTTCCAATTTCATAATCTGTAAGTTATGAACCACAGGTTGATTTGAAAACTATGTAGCTAGTGTTTCTGTTTTAGTCCCAAAAATGCATTTATATAATGCCATACTACTCTTTTATGCAAGCAATCAATTATTTACTTGTGTTGCAATTTTAAATGAAACCTTGTAAATGATTATATGATAAATATGATTATATTTGTAACGTGCTGCATTTTTGTATCCTTTTTAGATCTGGGATATAGGAGGGCAGCCAAGGTTCAGAAGTATGTGGGAGCGATACTGCAGAGGGGTCAATGCTATTGTGTAAGTACATTTATGTTCAGAGGCGATGCAGTCCTTTTAAAAGTTACAGCTTTCTAAACTTTTTTGAATAGGCAGGTGTAATAATTTGCTGATTTGAAATTTCCTTTAAAAGGTTTTCTTTCTTTTTAGTGGAGTTCAGCTGTAACTGTTGCACTTTAGCTTGAAATAATATTTCTGTATTAATCCCCCTAGATGTTAATCATTCCCACTGCTTCTAACATTTGCTTTTAGGCTGTATGGGGGATTTCCTCCATAGGAAACTGCTGGACAGTTCCCCACCAAATGCACGCATGCACACACAGGCTATTGAGTGCAGAGTTCCCTCCTTTGGATTAGCCAGTTAGTGAAGATTTCTTTAGTACTTTATTGCCATCTTGAGAAGAAGCATCTTGGGCTTCACAGGAGCAACATTGGGGAACCCCTTCTACAGAACTTATTGCCATCTTAACAAAACCAATGTTTTCTGATTAAAAGTTGTATTTTCACTTTAAGAAACCAGTATTTTTTTTCTAAATATCAGAAGTTTCCTGTCAAGGAGTACTAGTTTTAGCTGTTTGTGTCAGTTTAATTGAGGCTATTTTTGTGAAAATTTCTCTGTTTGTGTAAAATTTTACAGAGCATTTTACTGTGGGGACTGCAGGAGTCTTAGTGTAATGTTTATGCTCACTTCATGAGAACCTACCTGCCATATTGCTTTCTGTCAGTGTGTTGAAAGTGCAGTTGTCTAAATTCTTACCAATAACTGTAGGTGTCCTTTGCCTTCACTGCTGCAGTATTCTTAGCATAGGGATTCCCTGCCATGGAAGCCTGACATCTGGCCCGCTTACCAAAGACTACTGTTGCTTTAAGGTATGGTAAACATCACCCAACTCTCCTTGCATAGTGTAGGGCATAAAGGTGACGTTCAGGCCTACCATAATTGGAACTGATTGCCCCAGTAGGAACACCAGTCCAGGGAACCCAAGAGGTAATCTGTACATCCTGGAAGGTAAAGCACTAGGGGGATGAAAGGAAGGAGCAAATACAGCAGCGGTGAAGGCAAGGAGTTACACAACTGTACTATGTCCTTACATTCACTGCTACAGTATTTCTCATATGGGAGAGTGCCAAAGCTCAAGAGGAAAATTGGGACTGGGAAGGAGCAGAAGATATGCCTAAAATGCCATGAAGAATGGCACTAGGAAAACCAGCCATAGCTCTAGAGATACCATCCAACTTGTACTTGGTAAAGGTATACACAGAAGTCCGTGTAGCTGCTTCAAGAATAGAATTGGTATCTGAGCCCTTGAAAAGAACACCAGAAGAAACCACAGCTCTAGTAGAATGAGCCTTAACTGAAGACTCTTGTCATAAAAAGTTTAACAAAAGCAAATAGCCCTAGAAATTCAAGAAGTAGTAGTTTGTTTGGATACAGCAAGTCCCAAAGATTTAGGATGAAAAGAAATAACTGATCAGATTTTGTAATAGCATTAGTCTTATCCAAATTAAACCCTAAGTTGCCTATGCACATCCAAAGTATGTAACACCCTCACTGTCAGATTGCAGCGGGGGGGGAGTAGGCAGATTTAGTAGACCAAGTGATGGCTCATTTAACCACCTTAGGCATAAAAGGGTTAGTGCGCAAGGGTACCCTGTCCTCATGTAAGATCAAAAAAAGGAGGACATGCCGTAAGGGCCCGCAACTCAAACTCCCGTCTGGTAAAAGTAAGAGCTAACAAAAGAACAGTCCTCCAGGAACAATGTTGCAAGGAAGCTGAAGCAGCAGGCTCAAAAGAAGCCGGAGTCAGCTTTTCAAAAACAATACTAGGATCCCAGGTAGGAGGAGCTGGGTTCCTGGGAGGTCTAATATTAAGGATGTCTTTAAGAAAGTGTTTCACCTCAAATACAAAAGCTACAGGAGGAGAGAGAGGCAGACAAGTAGAGATGGGTGATAAGTGGGCCTTAGTAGAAGAACAGGCCAAAGCAGCATTGAGCAGCTCATACAAGTACGAGAGAACCAAAGGAACATCCACAGTAAGTGTGTCCAGGTTACAAGAGAGACACCAAATAGAAAACCTCTTCCATTTTGATAAGTAGGATTTCCTAGTAGTAGGATTCCTAGGCTCCTGCAGGACTTGCAGTGCATCCTCTGGAAAAAGGTGTCTGAGGAATCTAAATCCCGTCATCCACAGTGTCAGTTGAAGAGTGGACAGGTGGGGATGGATGGGATCCCTTGACTTGTGTGATTAGATCCACCCTGTGAAGTAACTTGTGACTGCCCCTGGCTAGATGCAGAAGTAGAGGGAACCAGTGTTGTTATGGAGAAAAGGGAGTGACCAACAAGATTTGGGGAGCATCCTGTTAAATTTTGAACAGAATTTCGGAATGAGAGGAAGAGGAGGGAATGCATAAAGAAACATCCCCTTCCAAGAAAATGAGAGGTCGTCCACCTTCCACACCAGATGATTGGGACTCTGGCACAAAACAGAGCAAGTTGTCTATTTAGAGTGAAGGCAAATTAGTTCCACTCCAGGAGTACCTCACTGGTGGATAATGTCCAGAAATGCATCCCTGTGATGCATCCATTCGTGGGACTGAGTTAAGAAACTGCTCAGAGTGTCTGCCCCAGTGTTCCAATTGGAAGGGATGTAAACTGCCTGAAGAGTGACTTGATAGCAAGATCCCATACCAGAAGTGCCGACTGGCAAAGAAAAGATCTTGTTCCTTCATATTTGTTGATGCACTGTATCACTGTAGCATCATCTGTGAAACACCTTGTGAGAGGCACTTGAGAGAAGAGAGGATGAAAGGCCTGAAGAACCGGAAGAGGAGCCCTCATCTCTTTGATGTGCTGCTCCTGCCGACGAGGTGACCACGCCCCCTGTACCTTCAGGGAAACAAATATCACTCTCCCCATCCCATGTCTGAAGTTCCTATGAACAATTCCTGAAAGGGAAGAGGGGATGAAAAGGGATCCCTGGATTTGGAGACAACTGCTGAATCTACCGTGGAGTTCCTGTCTGAGACGAGGAGCAAGAGGAACTACAAAATCTGGAGGATGTGCATGTTGATGCCACCTAACTTCAGAAACCACTGAATCTTTCTCATGTGAGCTCTGGGTTTCATGGCATCCAGCATTCCGATTACTCCCGCTGGCCAAACTTCACATGAGAAAGCTTCAGCGGTTTCTATGTTGATGCCAGCTAACTTCAGAAACCATTGAAACTTTCTCATGTGAGGTTTGGCCAGCGGGAGTAATTGGAATGGTAGATGCCTTGAAACCCAGAGCTCTCAAACTCCCTGGCGGTAATGGAAGCCAGAGGAAGAAGAGAGCGAAGGAAATAAATGAGTTGAGGCTTTTATAGGGGCAGAGGTGTAAGCATTGGCACCATTTGAATCCTGCAACCCAGAACAACATGATCTTGAGGAGTCAGGAAGACTTTTTGAAATTTATAGTGAACCCCAGGCTCTGTAGAAGGGAAATGCCAAAATGAAGATTTTGCAAAAGGGTCTCTGAAGAGGATGCCTGAATCGGCATGTCATCTAAGAAACATTTGGATCCCTTGAAACCTGCAAAAAAAAACAATTCATAGGTTCATAGATTAGTACTACACCAACTGCCCTTGTGGGCCATTTTAAGCCTAGCCAATTACCCTATGTGAGAATCAAACCCTGCACCTTGTGTCTCCAAGGTAAGCACCTTAAACATTATGCCATCCTCCCACCCTTAGTAGGAGCAAGGCATTTGGTGAACCCCTTTGGGGCAGTAGAAAGATTAAAGGGCAAAACAGAGAACTGAAAATGCTAGGCAGCAACAAGGAGATGCAAAAACTTCCTGAAGAGAGTATGGATTGGAATATGGAGATAAACATTGTTAAGATCCAGAGGTACCATATTGGCCTGAGGGAGCAAGAGAGGAAACAGATCAGCTGTAGAAGAGGCATCTTCTGCATCATAACTACATTCAATAGAATGATCGACTTGAAGTTCTTGGCAAGGAAAGAACAGACATTTTTGGAAAATCAGAAGTTGACAGGCCTGAGAAAGAAGAGCCAGCACATACCTAGATTCCCTTCACAAGCTTGAAGTTTCTAAACTTCGAACTGCAAATGGTCGAGACCATAAGATCGAAGTTTTGAAATTTTGAATGGAGATTGCCGTGCAGTGCAGAACAGGACATTTACAGTTTTCCTCATTGTAGTGCAATCTCAGAGTTGGTATATTTAGTAGAGGGTGTGAGCAGTGCAGGGGGGCTTGCCACCCCCCTGTAAAAACGTAAACTTTTTTTTTTTTTTTTACAATTTCAAAGTTTCAAAACTCCGATCTTATGGTCTTGACCATTTGCAGTTTGTTTAAAGTTTTGAAACTTCGAGCTTGTGAAGTAGGTCCATCTAGACATACATGGGTCTGGTAATTAACAGCCCTAAACGTTAGGGTAGCAGAAGTGTAAACCTTCTTCCCCAGACTTTCCCTAGTTCTACTGGCCTTGTCAGAAGGTAATAACTTGGGCGAAGAAAGCAATTGAGACTGCTTATCAGAGGCTGCAGACACTACAGTGGGGTCAGCAGCAGGATATTTATGTAGAAAATAATCCTCAAGCACCCTATAAAACCTGTCAGGCTTCTTGGGAGCAGGGGGCAGTGAATTAGTCGAGAATCAGACACGTGAGAGGCATTGGAAAAAGCCTCTAGCAAAACAGGTTTAGGAGATTCCAGCAGAACACATCCCCAAAAGAAATTTCCTCAAAAAGAATATCAGGACTAATAGATTCCTCCTGCTCTAACCCATAGTCCAAAGGAAAAGGAATTTGAGCAGAATGTCAGGGATTCATCATCAGAATCTCACTCATCCTCTGTAGAATCCTGTTCTCTAGGCCTTTTAAGGAGAGTAGACGACCAAGGAGGAGCAGGAACCAAAACCCCGTGAGGAGGCTTAAGGACATTTAAAGCAGTAAATAGCCCTGAGTGAAGGCCTGCTACTCACTTTGTGGATCTCTAGGAGTAAAAACATGTTTAATTTGTTTTTTTTTTTTTTTAATAAAACATCCCTTACAAAAAACCTGAGAAGGCTCAGTAGTAGGAGCTTCTTCCCCAACTAAAATCTGAGGAACTCCCTTAGATCTCTTGGAAAAAATCAACCATGGTTCCCCATGAATGTTTAAGACAGATGCATGCAAAAGCTCTTTGGATGTGCCATCCAGATCCTCACTGGCCTCCAACATGGTCGTAGCAGACCAATTCAATAACACAGCCGGGCGAGCCTCTGGGTTTGTAACAACCTCAGGAGGAACACCTGGCAGAGGCTGGACAGAGGAAGATTCTGGTCATACCCATTTCACCTTCTTCCCTAACGGCAGACCCTTGGGTTGGGAGATTCCTTCCATTGTATCTTTAGAGAGAAGCTTAAGAAGCTGGTTTTCAAAATGCAAGGAGAATGAGGATGGTCTACTGTGAAGGGTTTTTGGGACAAATGCCTGAAAAATTGAACAAGACATATGGTCATGAGATGCTCCTAGGCAAAAAGACTTATCGTGGAGGTCTTTATGGAGAATCAGTCTCTCACACTGCCATTTACCCTTCCTGGATGACATTAACCTCAAGAAGCAAAAAAAAAAAAAAAGGGTAAGAAAAAACAAAAACCCCAATGGGGTACTTTCAGCAAACAGGCGTAGGTAGTCACTGGAGAATGAAAATGCTTTGAACTGGTGAAAATGGATGCAGATAAACAGACCAAAGGTAAAAATATCCATTCAGACTGGCGGCAAAGTCGTTCTGTTTATGGTAGACCTGAATATCATCTTTATGCCCTGCACTACTCAAGGAGTGTTTGGGTGCCATTTTGGCATACCTTAAAGCAACAGTAGTCTTTGGTAGACTGGCCTGATGTTGTGCTTCCACAGTAGGGAATCCAATATGTTAAGAGTACTGCAGCAGTAAATGTAAAGATATGTATTTAAACAGGGTACTGACAAGGAATTTGTTCTGTTTGTACTTTTTTTTTGTCTGTGTGTGAAGGGAATTAGTAAAAGTGAGTCTGTGTACTGTTTGTGATCACACTGACAACTTGCCTTCTGTGACTGACTTGCTCCAGCAACACTTAGCACTTTTGTTCTCTCTCCCTCTGTGGCAGCATGGATAATTACTCCTGTCCTGCTTCTCCTGTTGTACTTACTATTTCCAAGGAGCTGTGAACAGATGAAGTTCTGAGGACTTGTATCCATATGGGATTATCCCGGCTACAACCATTTTTAAAGTCCCCGGACTTGTCCCTCCCTGTGTGATTTGACTCTTTCCCTTATCTGACCCTTGGACTCTGTTTTTGGGTCTGAGCGAATTTCTGGGTTTGCCTACCTTGGATCTGAAGGTCTTTACCTATTCAACTCTGACAGTCTCTCTGACTTGGTCAACTGTAACTCTGATGGGTCTGAGCCAAGAGATCTGCACCAGTGTCATGGGGTTATCATAGTCTCCAGTTCTGTCTGAACAATCCCTTCCCCTCAGCACTTTAGCTCTGGAAAGCTCATCTTTGGAGCTGTGTCAAATGGGTTCTTGAGGTCAGGCCCTGTCAGGATGCTTGGATCCAACAGAGATGGTTTTGGGATCTCCCAGTTTTGGCTTTTGAAGCCTTTGAACATGTGTTCTGTGTCTGTTGGGCAGACTTTCCTTCCCTGGTCTGATCTGTCCTTGCCTTCCAAAGAACCCTTCAGGTCCTTATCCCTCACTTTCCATCCCATCAGAACAGTCTGTCCCCTTTGAAGTATTGAGACAGTTTATGTGGTGGACTAGCCCATCTGCTTTGGAGTCTCTTCCACTGGAGAGAGTTATTGCGTGTCTTTGTACAAGATGTGGCATGTGGACTGCACACAGGAGTCTCTTGCAAGGAAGGGTTTTGTTCAGGGGGTTCCCCAAATTCCCCCATGAGGATGTCTGCTTTAAGATTCTTAGGCTTCTCAGACAAAAATGGGGCAAGTCCACCAACACCCCCCTGCCAGGAGTAATCCATATTCCTTGAGGCTTTTGGTGCTGGCCCATATAGCTCTTAGGTGGTCGTCATTGTGTATTGTTACTGTTATGCAAGAAGTCCAGAATTTCCTGACATGAACAAAAACTAAGAGAAATTAGAGGAAAGAAAAGTACTTGTTTTAGAGATACTGCAGAGAAATTCAAATGCAAATTTGTGTTCATTAATACAACAGATTCATGAATAAAAATGTATAGACCAAGAAATCATCCGTTTGGAGAAAGTGACTGAGGAAGTGCGAAAATATAAAGAAAAAAATCTAAAGATTTTTAAAAGGTATAAAAAAGAAAAATGGACATGGGAAAAATGAGAGAGACGTGATGCTGAGCAATATTTATGCAAAGGAGAAAGCCAAATTAATGCAACAAAGCAGCTCTGAAAATATTCAAAGAAAAATAGAGGCAATGCACCCCAATATGAAAAATTTCATAATACAAAAAGATAAGATTACAAAGGGTGAATGTGGAAAAAAAACAGCTGAAGTTATGGAATATCTGTGAAGTGAAGGTTGTGGTGTAAGAAGTCTAACACAGAGTATGTCGCAGCATAATGGAGCAGTGAGTCACCCAAATAAGGAGAAACATGAGCAGCTGGTAACATCTGAAGAAATGTGGACATGGGAGAGAGAAATTTATGGTGCAATATTTATTCAAAGGAGAAAGCAAAATTAATTGATACAAAAAAGCAGTACCAAAGATACTTTAGCATGAATACATGCAAAGACATCCAGATATGGAAAATGTTACAGTACAATAAGAAAAGAGGGGAAAATAGAAAACAGGATTAGTAATGGAGGTGTTAAAGAAATAGAATCTGAAGTTATGGATTACCTGTGAACCTGCAAAGTGAAGGATTTATTGTTTAGAAAATAACTCTGATAACATCATAGCATGATACTATAATAAATCCCCAAATTAGAGAAGCCAGGGGAGTGGGAAGCATCTGGTCAGTTGCCATATGAAGATACTTTGGAGCCTTCAGTAGGAAACCAGAACAAAAATTCAGTTGGAGTTGCACAGCAAGGGAAGGAACAGGAAACTGCAGCAACTCCACAGTCCGTGTTGAAGAGTGATAGGCCATTGAGTACCCATATAAAAGAACAACCAATGGCCGGGAGAAACTGAAGAGAATATGGCACAGGATGATTTTCTGCAACTTTAGAATGCCCATAGGAAACGGAGAACAAAAAATGTGCCCTTAATTTAGAAGAAAGTGATCTAAGGTAAGAATTGCTTGCTTTTTTGTAGAGATGGATAGACAATATTAAGAGCAATGAAAGAAATGGACTACAGAAAGTCGTAAGACTGAAAATGTTAGAAGCTTGATGAAAACAAATGAACGCAGTAAGACTGTTCATAGAAAGTCAACTGATATAAGTAAGTAGAATATATTACTGTGCAGCTAAATGAATAAGTCTTAACCATAAAAACACCAGAGCAGTAAGGGAAAGGTAGGGGAGAAATCAGTTGCCATCAAATGGAGAAAACTATAAAGCAATTAAGAAATGTTGCTGTTAGACTACAGAAGCGGGAAGAGATCAGCAAAAATACTCTGACATTATAAAAGCAATGCACAGTATCAAAACAGACCAGGATCTGTCGTCCACTATTGCAGATAAAAAAAGTTATAGATTTCAAGCACAGGCAGAAAAGTTTAGAAAATGTGTAGGTAAATATAAAGGAAAAGTACAAAATAAGCAATTTATTGATGACACAAGTTTTGTAGAGAATTGGGAAACCAGGCAAAAGTAGTAGAAAGCCCCAAAACAAAAGAAAGTAAACACATTTGGAGAAATCTCTGAAGATCCTGTAGAACATAGCAAAGATGTTGAATGGTTAGAAGACGTAAAAGAAAGAATAAGAAGTTCAGATGTACAGGATATAAAATGGGATGAAGTAACGTTCAGAGAAATTGAAACAAAATTTAAGGAAAGCTCCTAATTGGAAAACCCAAGGGCCAGATGCAGTACTTAACTTGTGGCTAAAAGTATTCACATCTATGTGAAGATTTATCCATGAGAAAGCACTAATATGCTCACCCTGAACAAATGCCAACCTGGTTAACCGGGAAAAGAGTACTCTTAAGAGTGATTCTGCAGGATATCCTAAAAAACTGTAGGCCGATAATGTATAAACTATACACTGGAATTGGTGTGGACTGAATTTAGTCATTTTAGCAGAAAACAAAATCATGGCAATAGAACAAAAGGATAACAGTCATATGGAACAAAGGATACTTTGTTGATAAATAGTCCTAATGTAGAATTGTAAAAGGGGGGCAAAGCTAAGTATGGCATGGATAGACTACAGAAGAAGCATTTGACAGCATCCCATATTCATGGTAAAGAGTGTTTACAAATGTATAAGATAACCCTACATTGATTTATTACATTAGTGGCCATGAAACTGGCATATCATTTTGCAGCTAAGCTATGATGGAGGACAAATTATTATCGCGGGGATAAAAATTCAGAGAGGATGACTGTGTCACTCCTGCTCTTTTTGTCTTGCCCTTAACCCTTTAAGCTGTCTTAGTAGATTAGATCATGGCTACAGATTGGCTTCCAGAAAACAACCAATCTTCTTGTGTATGATTTAAAACTGAATAGTAGCTCAGATGAGGACTGAAAACACAACTTCACATGGTCAAAACTTTCTCAGATAGTAGAATGTCATTTAGTCTTGATAAATGTGCAAAAATGACCTTTAAAGCAGGAAATTTGCAGTACCAAGAAAATGGCAGTCTCTGTCAGGAATGTGATATAAAATAACTTGAGCAAGAGGGAGTGTAAATATTTTGGGAATTGATGATCAACAGTAAAGCATGAACAAATGTGAATAAAACTTAGGAAGGAATATTTTTGAAGACTACTGAAAACAGAGCTGACATTTACAAAGAAAGTCCAGTCTATAAACCAGTTTGCTGTTCTAACTTAAATGTTCATCGTGTTTCACTGTTGCAGTCATTACACTTTGGTGTTGTCCTGATGGCAGGCTACCCACAGTCGGCCTGAATTCCAAAGTCCTGGTCCAGCGTCGGTTGCTATCGCCTCTTCCCTGACGTCAGTGCGCCAGGGGTATAAAAGATGCAGCCGACACCATTTTCTTCAGTCTTTCTTGCCGCGCGGTGCCCGAAGCAAAAGCAGTTCGCAAGTGCCAGTCTGCCGACTCCTGAGATTTTCGAAATTCAGATCCAAATTCTTCAATAAAGCTAAGTACCCCGTTGGGGAAACTTTTTTTCTTGCTCCAGACCGATGTCAGAAAAAGTTAACAATTGTATTTTTTATGGGAAGCAAGTACCTCATAAGGATTTTCATTCTTACTGTGTTCCTTGCCTAGGCCCTGACCACAATGTTGCTAGCTGTCAGTTTTGTGCAAGATTTAACCAACGCACTACGCGTCTGTACGATTTTGCCTTTCATTACTTTGGCCGAAGGTTTAATTATATAATGCCGTTGGAACAGCCGACGACCGGAGTTTATAAAAAGCGCAAGGAAAAGGAAAGGTACAGGCATCCGAGGTCCAAAACCGACGAGGCTTCCGCTAGGCCAGTCGCCAGTTCTCAGTGAGGCGCTTTTGCAGCCCCTGACACCCACTACCTTAGAGCAACAGGCCGCTTCCAACTCCCACGTGGAGACAACTAGGCCTCTGGATACTCAAGGTATTGGAAACTCTGACACTATTCCCTCAGATGGGTCCGGAGAAGCTGACATCTGCTTCTGAGGGTGTTTTCAGACCTACACAGTTATATGTCAAGCCAACCTCAGCTTCCAAGGCAAAGACTAAAACAGCTTTAAAGACAAAGAAACAAGTACAGCATTCTCCTGGACAGACTTCCATGAATAAGAAACAGATGCTTAAAATGGCCGAAGACCTAATTACTTTGATCAGGGGGTACCCATCCCCCTCCTGCTAAGAGGCCTAGGCAAGACACAGAAAAGGATTCTTCTGATCAGGTTTCCATTTCCTCTGATTCCTCTTCAGAACAGGGATACTCTTTTCCTCCCTATGAGGATTCTGATGCTGAAGAATCTATTCCTTCAGCCTCTCCTCCTGAGGATTATTCTTTTGGGGAAGCCTTGCATACCATGAGGGAGCATTTTCACTGGGAGAGCCAAGATTACTCAGAATCTAAGAAAAGGCTCAGAGACTTTCTTTTACTGCCTCAGCACAGACCTCTTGCTATTCCACTTGTTCTAGACATTGTAGATGTATTTTCAGAGTGCGGCCTGTCTCCTGACTCTCTACTCCCTGCACCGGTTAAGCCAGACAGGTACTACAGGATTCCAGATTCTCATAAATTTCTATATAAAAACCCTGCTGCTGACCCAGAAACTATATCTCTGGGTCCCAAAGAGGTCAAGGCTTCCACTGCAAAAAACCCTGTCCCCTCTGATAGGGATTCTAGGGCACTGGACAGATGGGGAAAAAGTTTATACTTCTGCTACCTTGGCTATAAGGGCTTTAAATTGTCAATTTCACATGCTTAATATCAGCAATACTTAATGTCACTGCTAAAACAGAAAACTTATTTTGTTCACCTGCAAGCCCAATTCCTGCCAGGAAAGATAAATACTCTGGCAGACGAACTAAGCAGAAACCTCATGGATCCCCGTGAGTAGAAACTGGATCCACAAGTCTTTAGCATGATAACAAGGAAATGGGGATGCCCAGACATAGATCTATTCGCATCCCCTCACAACTGCCAGCTACAGAGATTCTGCAGAAGGACTTATCACAAGCAAGCATGGAAAGTGGATGCCTTATCCTTCAGCTGGAAAAACCTAACAGTATATGCCTTTCCTCCACTGCCTCTCCTCCCCAAGGTACTCCTAAAGGTCAGACAAGAGAAGCCAAAAATGATACTGATTGCTCCAGACTGGCCACGCCAGCACTGGTACCCAATCCTGAAGAACTTGTCACAAGGTCCAGCATGGACATTACCTCAAATTCCTCACTTGCTGACCCAACAAAACAATCAGATCCTGCACAGCCAATTCAGGGCCTTAAATCTGGCAGCATGGCGGATAATGTAGCCAGGCAGAACACCCCTCTCTCCAAAGCTGTGATGGATGTTATTTTGGAGGCCAGGAGGCCCAGTACCAGGAAATCTTATGCAGAAAAATGGAAGAGATTCTGTGCTTGGAGCCAGGCACAAACAATTGACACGTTTGTACCAAATATTCCTCCGATTTTACAATACTTAACTGAGATGCTGGACAAAGGCCTATCCTTTTCATCAATTAAGATCCATGCCTCTGCCATTTCAGCCCATTACAATATGGAACCGCCCATCTTTTCTCATACTTTAATAAGGCAGTACCTCAGAGGGGCCAAAAACATAAGACCTCCAAGGAGAGCACCAATACCTGAATGGGACCTCAATTATGTCTTGGAAAAACTCACACTGCCTCCCTTTGAGCCAACCTCAACAGCTGATCTAAAATTCTTATCCTGGAAAACAGCTCTGCTCCTAGCAATAACCTCTGCAAGATGAGTCTCGGAGTTACAGGCACTCATGGCTGTGGAACCTTTTATCATTTTCCATCCAGACAGGGTTTCTCTGAGGACAAACCCGAAATTTATGCCCAAGGTGGTGTCCAGTGTGGCCCTTAAACCATTCACTTGCCTACCTTTTATCCAAACCCACAGAACAAGGGTGAGAGACTTCTGCATTCTTTGGACATACACAGCTACGCTTCTACTTGGACAGAACTAAAGTTTTCAGAAAGACTGAGCAACTTGTAGTGGCATATGCTGCAGGATCACAAGGAAAGGCTATCTCAATACAGACTATTTCAAAATGGATAGGCCATTGCATTTGTTTCTGCTATTCACAACATGGCAAATCAGTGCCTAAGGGCATTAGGCCACATTCAACCAGAGCAGCAGTCACTTCAGCACCCTTCCTCAGGGGAGTACCAACCAAAGACATCTTAAGAGGCTGCAACTTGGAGTTCAGTACACACTTTTACAAAGCACTACCACTTACCTCTCTACTCTAAATCCAGAGCAGGCTTTGCCACTGCAGTTCTGCAGGGCCTCATAGTCTCTCCTAATCCTATTTAACCCCAACCACCCATCGTCGGCTTTGGGATTCAACCCAAGAATAAGGACTGCAACAGTGAAACACGATGAACATAGTACAGTTGTGTACCTACCATAAATGTAGATGTTAGAGTGTATTCACTGTTGCAGTCCAGTTTACCCTCCCACCATCCCACTTTCTTTTGCTGGGTCTTATCTGTACTTATCTATTCTATACAACCTAGGTGGCGTATTTGCTTGTAGATGACGGAAATTATTACCTTAGTGCATGCATGTTTATTGGCATAATTAGCCTACCCTTTTGGGAGCACCTGACATCTGGGGCAAGAAAAACTGAAGAAAATGGTGTTGGCTGCTTCTTTTATACCCCTGGCGCACTGACGTCAGGGAAGAGGCGACAGCAACCGACGCCGGACCAAGACTTTGGAATTTAGGCTGACTGTGGGTAGCCTGCCAGCAGGATAACCCAAGAGTAAGGACTGCAACAGTGAATATACTCGATCATCTACATTTATGGTAGGTACACAACTGTACTTTCTGCTGTGTCAGTCTCATCCAAGGACTCAACACACTGAAATCTCGTCATGTCAAGTAACTGTATTTCAACACCCTTTACCCTAAAGTAGTCATACTTTCTACTACTTTCTTTTCACTCTAGTACCACTCCAAACCCCTCTGTACTCCTCTCCACTGCTATACTATAGACTTCTCATCCCATTCTTCATGTACAGTTCTGCTACTACAGCTGGCATCCAACTACCATTGAAAGCCCCTAAAACTTCCCCAATTTCTCAAGGTTCACACCTGTACTCCTCTTACTCCTGCATAGTAACTTAGATTCAAATCCAGGTCCAAATGCCTTGCCCTGCATCCTTATTAATGCACAAAACTTTCAAAATAAAATAAAAGGTGGCCTAGCAACAGATCCAGGAAATTTGACCCATAAACCCTGACCAGCCTTATCTGTAAGGCCATGGAGCGTATTGTGGACCACATAAATAGACATAGGTGATCGCCAAACCCTGGATCCAATCCAGTTCATCTCTCTGAAGGGCAGATCCTGTCTGTTAAATCTGATGGATTTCTTTGAAAGTGTGACCAGGACCATTGATGAGGGCAGATCTGTGCACACAGCATACCTCAACTTGGCAAAGGCTTTCGACAGTCCCACATTCAGGCACTACCAATATACCTAGCAAACTGAATGTAAACTCCTTCATTGTAAGATGACTTGCCAACTGGCTCACAAACCAGACACCCACTATAAAAGTGGGTGACTCCACATCAACCAACAGACCTGTTACCAGGGGGGTGCCACAGAGGTCAGTGCTGGACCCCCCTACTGTTTGGTATATATTTCTCAGAAGTTCAGGTCAAAACTGAAGGGTTGGGGCTGGTGCAGTTATTGAATCCCCCAAATGATGTCCACATACTCCAGGAGGAATGTCATACAGACCAATGGCTGATGTACTAGTCACAGCCTCAAACTTGAATGCAGAGAAATACATAATCATTCCTGATGTTCCCTTCACACTATCAAATCAGCAACAATACCCCAAGTACCCATGAAGGGGTAAGGGAACTGGGATCACAGGTTGTCCGCAACCTTAACTTCAACAACCACTTGTCTGCTGTTGTAAGGAAAGCTTTCCACGTACAGTACACTCTACTGGGACAGGACCTTAGTATGGATAAACAAATGGCTGGTTAAACAGAAAGTGCATACAGAGTAGATTTTTTTAGATTATAAATCCGCTAGAATAACAGGATGTGTTGGTATGCATTTTTCTAATGAATATGAAGTCTAAAACTCAAATATCTGTCATTATTTAGCCCAGAGGAGGTGGAAGTGTTCTTCTCTGTTGTCTTTTGCTAGGGCTACAGCAGAAATTTGATGGCCAGTTAGAGAGATGCCGGATAAGAGGGATTCTACTGTAGCTCACTTGATTTAGTAAAGGCCTCGCGAGGAAAAATTATAGCCCCCCTATACTCATAATTTAGTGTAATGCTCCATTCGGTATGTACCATTCTAAGCACCTGCAACAGTTAGAAAGACTTCAGAGGTTTCTAACAAAGATGATCAAGGGCCCCCAGCATGTCCTGACATGGATCGAGCAAAGTCCCGGTCACTATACTCTGTATCGTATAGACTTGGGGGAGACTTATGCCTGGCCTGCAGAGCAACCCAAGACCCAAACCTAATGAACTTGCTGCACATCTGTAAATCAAATGAGTCTAGGACTACCCGTTTCAGGGTCTTAAATATGGCCTGGGACTTAAATAGGACATGCTGGAGGGGACAGATTTACCTACCACCAATTGCCAAGTGTTTGGAATAGGCTACCAATTAATGTAAAACAGAGCATGTGTATGGCACTGTTCTAGAGAAACATGGATGAGTGGATGGGGCACCATAAATTCTTACCGGGGTTAGTGCCCACAACCCTCCTGGACATGGGCAGGCATCACTAAATGCAATCTTGGATATTGACTAGTACTTCTTCTAAAGTATTACATTGAGTTGAAATGCTTAGGCTTAAAATGACTTCCAGGTTGATAGCCTAGTAATCTTCTATGATCTGAAGTAGTTACTTCATTTGCTCTGCAACCTGTGGGTATCGGATCCGATCTTGTATCCGAGACGACAGCTTCATAAGCTACAAGATACGAGCTCCTAACTCCGTCCCCCTACCCATAATCCCCTGCCACTAACTGTATTACCTCAGATCGTTTTTGCCGCGGCTGAAGACTGCTACTTTTTGAAGAGCTCCTTAGCTAAGTTGGTGAGACTGTTCCTTTTTCTCTCTGAGAAAAGCTTTTTCTCAGAGTTTGATTGTTGTGTGTTTGTTTAGTGTCCCTATAGTCAGTATAGTTAATTAGTTTTTTTTTTTTTTGTGTAGTAGTGTTAGTTTTCTATGTCCACCCCTCCCCCACTTAGTGTTTGGGTGTGCGCAGGGCCGGCCTTAGCTGAAATGGCGCCCTAGGCGAAGTACTGCTCTGGCGCCCCTTAAGCCCCACCCACACTGAACACAAGGAACACCCCCATGTGAGCCACACCCACAGATGGGCCACTCCCACAAAACACTCCAGTTTTTTCCATGTTTAAATGCATGAAAATCCAAAGTCATACTGTAAGATACCTTGTAGTTTAGTTGACTGAAATTGAAAGCTGAATTATCCTTAAACTTGGTTGATCTGTTGCTAGTGTAGCATTCACCTACAGTCATGAGACTGTATTAACTTTTTGCAAGGTGCATTGATGTTTGTGTATAAGTTCACATATGGTCTAGTGTAGCAGCAACTCTACATTACTATATAGCCTGATCTGCTTCATGCTCTCATTAGTGTAAACATACTGTATGCTACAAAAAAAAAAAAGAAAAAAGCCGACACCATTGATGCACCCCAGACGATCGCAAGTCACTTATACAACACCACTGCAGAACCTCCGTATAATATGACTGCTACTGCCACTACATCTCCTTGAGATATTATAGCAGAGTCTGTTCCTTAGACAGAACATATTAGGCAGCCACACTTGCTTCTTTCACTTGTACTACAAAATATTTATATATAAACCAGCACATGAATTACTATGTTAAATCATATTACCATTCTACATTCAAATTACATTTTTGCTGCGAGATCAGTGTACTGCAAACAATAAAAAAGTTCACCGCTATTGTACATAGCGTCTCCATCACTCCCATTCATACACTGCTATTCCTCTGCTATGGCAAGAAGGCCAAGTAAATTCAATTATTTATTCCTACATGTTTTAATCAATAGGCATTTTGAAATTCAGCAGCACATGATACAAAACCTACCAACAAATACCTTTGCAGGTAACTGCACCAATGAACTGTCCTAGACATTTTCAAAAAGGAAAAAAAAATCACAGCTAAATAGCCAGGCACTGCGATATATAAAAATTGCACTTACTCTATGTCTACAATTAGTAGTGCGTAGATTCAGGAGTCCCTTACATACGGCTAGTGTTCATCATCAGTGCATCTTAGTTTCCGTCTCCGTTTCACAGCCACCCAATATTTACGGCAGACAGACTCACAAAGCACATCGCACTTATCCTTACACAAGCTCTTTCCTTATCCCCCGTTGCAAAGCTGCTGCATCTGTCTATATTCCAAATGGCAGAAAGCAAGGTAAAAGTACCACTTAAATCCAAGTTTAGAGAAAACCAAGTGTGCCAGATGGACCTCCCTAATGAAAGAGCACTGCAGGCTAAAGTTACTACATTATAGGTAACAAACAGCAAATGTTCTCACTGAGTGAATTCATTTTTATTTTCCTATAAGCGATTAAATCAGAAATTCTTTAAGTAGCGATGTACTTAAGATGTTCAAAAGTGTGCAGCAAATGCATACGGGTGTACACAGTTAAAAAAAAAAGAAAAAAAAAGGGAGGGGGGTACTGATAACGACAGTTATTTAAGCCCCCTCATGGCATTAACCCACAGTAGTACCAGCAAAACTGTAGTATCGAGACAATAATCTTACAGGCTTGTATGCATGTTTTCCCATAGACCAAAGCTGTAAAGAGAGGAATAATCAAAAACCGCACCATAGATGCAGAGTTGTGTAATTCATAATACACACCATTCGTAGAAAATCAAGACTTGACAAAACAAAATATAGCTTCAGATGTCTCAGAAATCCTACCTGCCAAAAACTGCAACCTGGGTTCATAGAAATGTACAAGTTGCTCGGTGACTGTCTGGTTGACTAGATAGTTCTAGTGGAATGTGCATCTGCACAAGGTGCCATCATATTTCCTTCCCAGAGTCCGATGTCATCTGTGGGGATCCAGGTGATAATGTATGCAAGTCAGAAAGTAATTATCTTCTGAAGCCATGATTAAGACAAAAGTATGTGGGCACGGGGTAATGCCATCAATAGAATACTGCTGTTCCACACAGCCTGACAGATCATTTGGACCACAAGCAAATGTGTGTGCATACTGTTATAGCCACAATAGTGCATACAACCTACAAGGAATTCCAGGTTCCAGGAAGTAAAAGGACACTGACTGATTGTTGTCGGTCAAAATCTGCCACAGAAGGCCAATGCTAATTAACAAACGCTGTTATACTATTAGGCGAAAGTGGCAGAACCACATGTTAACCACTAAATTGTACTGTAGAACTCACTGTGAAAAAAATATATATTCATTTAGCTGTTTATTTCCATTTCTTAACTGGAAAGTCCGACTAGGCAAAGAAAAAAAAAACCTTTTCAGTTGAGGCCCGGGGAAAAAGCGCCACACAAAATTATACAATGTCATATAGTAATACAAAAAACACAATCCGCACAGGATTCACACTGATCAGAAATAAAAACATCCTATTTTAATCACTCCATAAACCAAAAACTGTTCCAGTAGCAAGTTAATTCCATATTCCACAATAAGAACTATCGGAATTGTTAACGCATCAGCACAAAAGTCAAACGGCAAGGGATGCAATTTTAAGCGTTGACGATGTAGATCAGCACTGATATCTAATGTACATATGCTGAACATTTTTGCCTCAGTATTACATAAATTGCAGACTCTAGAAACATACAAGTAATTCCAGTTCTGTAAGCCACAGAGCAAATTGATATTTGCACTACTACCCGGTATCAGTAACAAGTGTACCATTCAGTCCATATCCTTAACAAAAAAGCAATGTTACCACTGTGAAAGGCATGCACACATACTGTACTTATTTATTTTTAATTTAACAGAGTAGGCGGTATGTTCCAGAGACTAATTTTCAGCCACAACCCGAATTGGTTTACAAGTCAAATAAACATACAAAAAAGATTTAGTTGTATGTCTCCTGAACACTGAAGTTTCAAAGAATATCTACTTACTGTTTTCTTTTTAAGTTTCACCACGAAAGGCTTCACTTTTTTTTAGGAAATAGCCCACATATAGCACCGGCAGACTCTGAAATATAAATCCCCGGCCCCCATCGCTCACTTACCTCCTAGTCGCCGGTAGAAATTAAAACGCCAAAACACGTGCAAGTACTCAGATCCAGGAACAAAACGACGCTGACTCACATCCACAGATTCCAGGAAACGTGATTGCCACTAGCCAATAGGTGCACCCGACTCTCTAACCCGTCAACGAAAGAAGGAACGAGAGGTGGGAGTGAGCTTAGGGCGGAGGCTGTGTTGGATAGAAAAAAACAAGAAGTTCGTGTTTGCAGTGGGGGAGGGCGCATTCCTAGCCTCTATGGGCGGCAGTGAAATTTGTCGTAATGTTCGTGTTGTTGTTGCCTTTCAGTTTTCCCAGTTAGGGGCGTTTCATTTTCAATTCATTTTCACAGCAGAACTCCGGTCCGCAAATGTATACAATTGCGCCCTTTTAAGGCCGGCCTGTACGGCGCCCTAGGCGGTCGCCTAGTTCGCCTATGCCTAAGGCCGGCCCTGGGTGTGCGTGTATTTGTGGTAATGGCTGAAGGGCCCAAGGCCGTTTTTTCAAAGTGTACTGAGTGTGGCCATAAGTTTTCTCCTGCTGATGGCCACACTCAGTGCGTTTTATGTCTGGGGGTGGCCCATTTATCAACAGCTTGCCAAATCTGTGCAGCCTTTAACCCCCAGGCACTTAGGAGCAGGAAGAATAAGCTGCTCCCCCAGGATTCGGCTGCTTCTTCCTCCCCCTCCAGGGCTCAGGCTGTCTCCTCAGCCCCAGTGCCTTCCGCTCCCCCTGCTCAACCGGGGACTCAGCCTCCCGATTTGGGTTTGAGTTCGGGGGACTCTGGTGCCTCTTCCTCTAAAGAGAAGAGGCACAAAGATAAGGAGAGACACGGGTCTCAAAAAAGGCGGGCTGAGACTCAACCCTCAGCCGTGCCATCTAAGCTGGCTAGCTCTCCCTCGAGGGTTTCCGGATCCTCCCCCTCTCGGCTCAGTTTGCCTCGTTTTTCGCCGGAGGGGGAGTAATGGTCTCCCTCGAGGTCGTCGAGGCGACCCTCCCGGCCTGCCTCGATGACTTCCTCCAGGTCGACCAGGAGCCTCAGAGACGCAGATGTGGATCGGATGATGCGTCTATTCTTGCAGACCCAAATGCAGATGGGGGTGCTCCCCCCCCCCCCCGTCAGGGGGGAGTGCGGCCATTGTCTTAGCTCCTATCACTCCTTCTCCAACCCGTTTTCGGGTTTTGGAGTCATCGGATCTGGGCCCTTTCGGAGCCGGGGATTCTTCGGCGCCGATAGCTCCGGTCTCTTCGCCGACCATGCCTTCGAGTATTTTGGATCCGAGTTCTCAGGGCCGAGCATCGGATCTGGGGGAGTTTGTGTCTTCGGCGCCATTGAGGTTGGAGCACACTTCTCTCTCTGATCCGGCTGCATCGGCTCCGACTCCGGTCCCTACCTCGGAGTCGAGGAGATTGCTCTCGGAGCCTTAGGGAGAGTAGTTCTCCTTCGGCTTTTGAGGTAGTGGAGAGGGTGCTGTCGAGGTCCCCGGTCCGGGCTACGGATACTCTCGCACCCCCGCTGCATATGGGTCTATCCTCTGTCATCTGTCCATTAGGACAGCCTGCCCAAGCCCTCCAGCCGGTTCCCGTGGAGGAACAGGAAGCCGTTGACCCCTCCTCGGACAGTCCCACCGAGGAGATCCCTCATAAACGGAGGTGTAAAAGGAGGCACCTGGACTCCCCTGAGTCCATCACCACAAACACGGATTTGGATGAAACGGAAGGTTCCCCAAGATCACCCCCCGAGGATGTCTCCTTTGGAGACATCATGGAGATGTTACGTATTAGAGGGGGGGGGGGTCTGCCCAAAAACCTTCCGCGGATGAATCAGTGTTCCTGGAGGCATTTGAGGCAGGCCCGTGTACCTCCTGGGTGTCCCCTCCGGCTGACCCTGTGGTAGACCTAATTACTACCAGGGCGTGGAAGGAGCCCGACTCCGTGGAGCCAATCCCAAGACGGTCCTTAGCCCCCCCCATCAGATACAGTCGTGGGCCAAGGGGACTCCAGTCAATGCCATGTTGGTGGCGGCTGCCACGAAGAGAGAACTCTCCCAAGAGAGTTCTTCGGTCCACCCACCGGATAAGGAATCTCGGGCGCTGGACCGCATTGGGAAGCGGATGTTTGCTTCAGCGACCTTCTCTGTGAGGGCGCTGAATTATATGGCACATACCATTAGGCTACAGCGAGACTTGATTTAAGGAATATGCTGCAGCTCCCCCGGAGTCCGTGTCGGTCGAGGACAAGAATGTGTTTTCGACTCGTTTGGCTACTCTAAAATCCATATCTAACACGTCCATGCGGCTACTCTCTCATGCAACAGAGGGAGCCGCTAGGGCCAGCGGAGCAATGGATGTCTTGCGGCGTCACGCCTGGCTCCTCCTTTGCGAATTTGTGGAACCCTTCAAGGCATCCTTCGCGAATGCGCCCTTTGACGGGTCTTAGCTTTTTGGCAAGACCCTTCGCGAAACTCTGGTCTAAAGCGAGAAGGACGGGAAGACGCTGTCTCCCGTCAAGGTCAGCTTCTCTAATCCTCAACGATCCTTCTCAAGTAATCAGAGGGGACAAAAGAAGCTGTGGTTCCGCAAGTCTCAGCAATCCCATCCAGCTTCGGACCCCTCGTCCTCCAGAGGCAGAGGAGGACAAGGCGGACGCCGGCCCAGAGGCAGAGGGGGGGGCCGCGAAATTTCGGGTCTAGAGAGCCTTTCTCGGACAGACCCGCGCAGCAGCCCTGAGGGCTTACCCAACTGTCCATCTCTGGAGGCAGTTGGGGGGCAGTTGACAGAGCATCTGTCAAATTGGGATTCCATTACGACAGATCGATGGGTGCTCCGCGTCATATCCAGAGGTTACTCCATTCCCTTCCTAAGCCTTCCCCCTACAAGCAGACGCCTCCCCGATGTTCCACCCGATCAGAGGGAGGCAGCGGCTTCAGAGGTTTCGAAGTTGCTAAGAAAGAGCCATCCAGCCTGTCCCCCCAGATCAGTCCGGATTGGGTTATTACTCCAGGTTCTTTTTAGTGCCAAAGAAGACGGGGGACCTAAGACCCATCCTAGAGTTGTCCGCTCTGAACCTGTTAATCCCCAAGGAAAAGTTCCAGATGGTGGTCACACTTCAATCAATTCTCCCCTTGCTGCAGGAGAACGACTGGATGTGCTCTATAGACCTCAAGGATGCGTACTACCACATATTGATGGACAGACGATCCAGAAGGTTTCTCCGCTTCCGGCTGGGAGCCAGTCATTATCACTTCAGAGTTCTTCCGTTCGGCCTCACCTCAGCCCCCAGGGTGTTCACCAAGGTCATGGCAGTGGTTGCAGCCCACCTGAGACTTCAGGGCATTCAGGTTTTCCCGTACCTAGACGACTGGCTCCTTACCGCCGCCAACAGGCATCAACTCTGCGTTGCAAGAGATTACGCTCTGACTCTTGCCCAGAGTCTAGGCATCTCAGTGAATCTTCAAAAATCCTTCCTTCCTTTGTCCCGTACAAGTCATAGAGTTCATAGGGGCCATATTGGATACCCGTGCTTCTCGAGCCTTTCTGACGTCGGACAAGCTGAGCAGCTTGTTGCTTCAGGTGCTTACTCTTCTTCAGAACCAAGCTCCTGTGGTGGAGTTAGTCCTGAGGGCACTAGGGTCTGTGGCAGCGGCAATCTGTCTATCCCTTCATGCACGCCTGCGAATGCGGGTTTTACAATGGACCCTCCAGGTTCAGTGGTCGCTATTACTCTACCTGTTAAGCTCCCCGATTCCACTGAGCAGAGTTTGCAGGGATTCCCTTCTTTGGTGGCTTCACTCTCGAGAGCTGAGGCAAGGGAGACCCTTTGTGATTCCCCCGCCCCAAGCCACGTTGACCACGGATGCTTCTCGCCTCGGGTGGGGGGGGACATTGTTCGGGCAGAACCGTCCAAGGCACGTGGACATCCCTAGAGACCGCTCTGCATATCAATGTCCTAGAGATGAGGGCTAGCGTTGCAAGCTCTCCACGACCTTCTTCCTCTGGGGACTATTGCAGTCCAGACAGACTGTCGGTAGTCTGGTACATAAACAGGGGGGAACCAGGTCTTATCCCCTTTGTCGAGAGGCTATGAGAGCGTGGGAATGGGCGATATCCACCAACCGCTTTCTAGTTGCAACGCACATTCCGGGACGGTCCAACATATTAGCGGACAAACTGAGTCTGATAATTCTCACTCCGTACGAGTGGTCTCTCAATCCATCAGTTGCGAAGCAGATCTTCCACAAGTGGGGTTGGCCTCGCTGCGATCTTTTTGCTTCTCCATTAAACACAAAATGCAGCGAGTACTTCGCAATACTTCCCCCCCGAGGGGGAGACTCCCAGAGACGCTCTTGTTCATGCTTGGCCTCCCGGTCTTCTTTATGCTTACCCTCCCCTTCCGCTTATGACGAAGTTCATACAGAAAGCCTCTCTGTTACGGAGCAGAGTTATCCTCATAGCCCCATTCTGGCCTCACCAGATTTGGTTCCCATACCTGCAGTCTCAGTTTAACTCCCCCTTGGATACTGGAACCCATTCCAGACCTGATTTCACATCCCGCAGGATGTCAAACCCCGAACCTGGTAAACCTCAAGCTTGCGGCTTAGTTGATCCAGTTCCACTGATGGCTAGGACTCCCGGTATCTCATCAGTGAAGGCCATTCTGGTAGCGGCTCATAAGCTGGCTACCAGGAAGATATATAATAGCAAGTGGAAACGCTTCTCCATCTGGGCAACAGACAAGGGCCTGGATCCTTTTACAGTTCCTATTCCGACAATCCTGGACTTCCTGTCGCTGATTTTTCGTCATGGAGCAAGTGCTTCTACGGTTAAGGTGCAGTTAGCAGTCATTTCTCATTTCCATGTGGGGGATGGACTAGGATCATTGGCATCCACAAAGTTATGCAAAACTTTCTTGCGAGGCATCTTTCTCTTGAAACCTCCTGTGAAAACGGTGGTGCCCCTATGGGATTTGATGCTAGTCTTGCAAGCCCTGATGAGTCCACCCTTTGAGCCTGCAGCCTCGATTCCTTTAAAATTCTTGTCCTGGAAAACTGCTTTCTTGGTAGCTATTACTTCTGCTAAGAGGGTTTCGGAACTCCAAGCACTGTGTATGAAACCCCCTATTCTCATTTTTCACAAAGATAGTGTCTCTCTGGACTAACCCGTCTTTCTTACCTAAGGTGGCTTCGGAATCGAAAATCAATCAATCAATTTGCCCGTGTTCTTTCCAAATTTTCAGAATAAGGGAGAGTACATATTGCACAGACTGGACGTACACAGGCAACTACGTTTTTACTTGCACAGAACTAAAGATTTTCTCAAGTCTGATCAGTTGTTTGTGTCCTTTGCAAAATCAGCCAGGGGAAGGGCCATTTCTAAAATGACCCTAGCAAATTGGATTTGTCAATGTGTAGTTCAGGGGTATGCATCTTCAGGCAAACCAGCTCCTATGGGAATACACACTCATTCTACCCAGTCCATCGCCACCTCAGCAGCTTTCTGGTCCAGGGTTCCTTTGGACGACATATGTTCAGCAGCTACCTGGTCCTCTTCTCATACGTTCATTTCTCATTATAAACTGGATATGATATTGAGAAGTAGGGCTTCTTTTGGCTCCGCGGTGCTTCGGAATATCCTTCCATAAGGCCACCCAGGGTTATTGTCTAGGTAGCTGGGGACTGTGTCCCACAGGTTGCAGAGCAAATGAAATAACTACTTCAGATAAAGAAGTTATGTACTCACCATAACGTTCCATCTGAGTAGGTACTTCATTTGTCTGCAAACGTCCCCCCCCCTGCCATCCCCCTAACCCTTTTTTGGGTTTTTCTGGTCACCTGAAATATTGCTGTCTTGAGGTTAGGTCTTCAGTATACCTCTGTCGAGGCTATGACTTAGATTGGGCAAAATCGATCTGAGGTAATACAGTTAGTGGCAGGGGGTTATGGGTAGGGGGAGGAGCTAGGAGATCGGATCTTGTAGCTTGTGAAGCTGCCGGCTCTGATCCAAGATCGGATCCGATACCCACAGGTTGCAGACAAATGAAGTACCTACTCAGATGGAACGTTATGGTGAGTACATAACTTCTTTATCTCCTTGGCCCCTCACAAAGCCAAATTCTTTCAGTCACTTTGGCCCAAAACCTTCAGGCGCCTGCTAGAAAGATGAAGAGAAATTTCACTTTTCAACATGACAATGACCCCAAGCATACATCCAAATCAGCAAAAGAATGGTTCACCAGAAGAAAATTAAAGTTTTGGAATGGCCCAGCTAGAGCCCAGACGTAAATCCAATAGAAAATCTGTGGGGTGACCTGAAGAGGGCTGTGCACAAGAGATGCCCTCACAATCTGACAGATTTGGAGCACTTTTGCAAGGAAGAGTAGGCAAATATTGCCAAGTCAAGATGTGCCATGCTGATGGACTCCTACCCAAGGAGACTGAATGTTGTAATGAAATCAAAAGGTGCTTCAACAAAGTATTAGTTTAAGGGTGGACACACTTATGCAACCAGCGTTTTGTATGTTTTTTGTTTTTTATATTTTTTTCCTCTAACAGATTTGTTTTTCAATTGAATTGTACAGGTTATAGGTAATATTAAAGGTGGGAAAAGTTTTGAAATGATTTATTGTGGTCTCATTTTTTATATCACAAAAACCTGGCATTTTAACAGGGTTGTGTACACTTTTTATATCCACTGTAGGTTCATACAACGTTGGTAAGTACCATTAGGGAATCTAGCTAAAATTCCCAATTGCCACAAAGCACTGCCTGGTTAAGTGATGTGCTTTAGGTCACATGGTAGCAGATTGACGATGGAAGGATTCAAACCATGCAGTCTTGGCACTGGAAGCAAAACTTGAATGCAGTTTCCTGCAAAAGTACACAAAGCAATTTCCAAGTCTTAAGAGAGCTCAAAGCATAAGTGGTACTTTTGTCCTCATCAAGAAGTCCGTTCTGCTGAAGAGTGATTGTGTAATGAGCAGGAAATGGCATTAAAAGAATAAATATATAAAAGTAGTAAATAGTGTAACGGGTAAAAGAACTGGAAGTGGGATTTTTAAGGGTAGAAGTGGACTTCATAGAAAAAAAATGGAAATTGTGAGAATAATTCATAAAAAGCAATGTTTGGGAGAGTGAGGTTTAAGGGAGGGCAGGGATTGAACTGTTTATGTAATGCTGGATTAATTGCATAAAAGCATTTGTAACTGTTAACATGGATTGTTTTATTTTAGACAAGTATGTTTGCCTATGTCTTGAGTGGTAATTCAGTAAAGGTGTTTAAAAAAAAAAAAGAAAAACATAATATCAGACGACATCAGCACCAAATAATGTTATTTTAAAGAAGGGAATAGAAAGCTGCTAATATTTGGCTGTAGAACTACAGAACAGTATAGTAAGGAGAGAGAGAATGTAACATTCATTTTAAAATAAGTGCAACTGATAAAGAATTTCATGCAATATCCAGTCCTCCCACAACACACACAAAAATCTTTCCACTGCAGTGACTGGGGAATAGAAGTATTTTCCAGTCACTTCATTTTACTGTGTCATCAGTGAGTCAGGTTTGTAGAAGTGATTTTCCTAATCAAATGACTGTATGAGCAGAGTAACAAGAAAAGCTATATAATATAATGCATAAATACACGTGTGCCTCAAAAAAGTTACCCAAAGTTAAGGAGTAGATAGTTGGTCATATTTTGTTGTAGATTTACTTGGTAACAGAGGGAAAACTTGACATGAGTTATAGAACAAATGATAAAGCATTTTTTGCAACATTCAGATAAAAGAATAAAAATCTTTCTACTGCAAGTACTGGGGAACAGAATTCGCAAAATCCCTTCCTTTCCAGTAGCAGCTGTCATGTGAAACTGCAAGGCTCTTTTAAATGCGGTGACAGTTTTGACATCTCAGAAATAGTTTGTGGAAGAATACTGTCAATTCATTTTGGATTTCAAGAAGATACTTTGAACAATGACTTGCAGTTTAGCTACTTTTTTGGTTGCAGATGTGTAAATGCTTAGCATAGTGTAAAACGAGAAACGAAATAAATGTAAATGAAGGTTATTCCGGGAAAAGAAGCAGTCCTCTTACAGAAAGTGTATAAAATGACAGTGACACTAATCCCATTATGTCAGTAGGGTGGGAAAACAGCAGTACCTTGTGTCTAGTATGACTCGTGTAAAAGAGACTTGGAATGGATTATGGTAAAGAGAAAGGGTAGAAGAAAAGCAAGATCATATTGATATGTCAAACTCCATTGGCAGCCATTTGTGCCAAAATTTTTAAATTCTGTAAGAACCACGTTAATTGAGGTGTTAAACAGCTCGATAAAAAAGATAGTGAAAGAATTTTTTTTTTAGTTCTAAGGTGGAGTTTTCCTTTTAAGAACAAATCTGTCATTTATGCCCCTACTTGTTTCAGTTTTTATTTTGAATAGACATTAGTCTTGGTGTTCTGCCAGATCCTCAGAACCAAGGATAAGGTGTTCTAGTACTGTGGACATGCATAGACAACTAAGGCACTATATTGACAGAACTATGTCCTTTTGAAAAGCTGATCAGCTGTTTGTTTCTTACGATGGGAGACTTCATACTGTTTCATGGTGGTTGTCATGTGCTATTGTCTTTTGTTCTATCTGGTGTAACTGCTCCAGGTAGTAACCAATAGCATATTGGGAAGGAGTAGTAGACTTTAGAACAGCTGTGCACTACCTTTTTCTGGGGAGGGCCACTACACGAATTCTTAATGCATCTGCGGGGCCACCTCAAAACATAGTAAGTCGTTACAAGTTAACAATAGGTACAGGTGGCTGGTATTTTTACTTAAGACAGCAGTCATGAAATTGCCTGTTTTGTACATCAACTTTGTGTTTAACTTTATTCTGGCTTGCAACCACAACTTATTTACAAACTCTTGCAGAAAGTCACTACTGTTTACAGATTACAAGTTATAAACAACAAAGAATAATTACTTCCGCAGCTAAAATTAGAGGTATACGCAACTGCAGTCAAGTAAGCATGTGCTGGAAAGTTTGAGTGACTGGAGTAAGGTATAGCATTTTTTTCACTTTTTTAAAAATTTTTGGTTACTCTCTGGAGCCGGGTGGTGTTGCTTCGAGGGCTGGACGTTGTGCACCACTGCTTTAGAACCATTCTAGAGACAGCAGTGTGGTCCCATGTACATACTTCTATAAAGCATTACAAACTGGATTCCTTTTCTTGGTCCAGGACGGGCTTTGATAGGACCAGGGGCTCCTGGATCCTTCTCCCATGTTGGGTAGGCTTTGTAGGCTACTACAGCAGTGAGAATGATGAGCTTAGTTATACCTGTGTAAGTTGCATCTAACGTAACAGTAGATGTTTGAATTCCTGACTGCAGTAGGCACCCCACCCACCATCCACCTGCTTCCTGTAATTAGTTTGGATATAAACTTGTTGGTTACTGTATCTTTTAGAGGTTCAGGCTGACTACAGTCCTTTCTCTTTATAGGCAAAAAATCCTTCAGCTGTCTTCACTCTAGCTGTTCATTCACCTCTAAGGGGCTAGATTATCAGCACTCAATGAAGCTGTGGGAGGGAACTAGAGTTTTGTGAAGCTGTTGTATCCTGGCAGGATGCACCCCATGTAGCCTAAAGGCTACTGCAGCATTGAGGAATTTGAACTTTTTCTATTAGTGTAAGTGCACCTTACACAACTGTACTTTCTTTGGCTATACTACTGTAGAAGTACTGGCCCCAGATAATTTAATAAATGCAATGCCTTTCCCAGGTGGATGATATCCCAGACAAGTCAAGATATCATCTGTATCACATCTCCTCATAGCATACAGTTATGTAGCATGTTTTTACTCCAGCCTCAAAATCCATAAAATCATTATCCAGTAGCTAGATCAATGTTTTCATTCATCATAGAAACCAACTAGTACACACCTGCTTCCTTGAATCCTGAGTCCACCCTGGTGTCTTAAGTGATATGTAGGTCATTCATTATGTTGGCAGTCACAGTTCCAAAAGCAGTGCAGTTCCAGGTCTTTCATCTTGGTTGGTTACATTAACAATGGGAGACAAAGTGTGGAGAATCATCTCTTCAGAAACCTTCCTTGCTCTTTGATATTCAGAAAGAGAATGTCACACTTTCTAATAGTGAAAGCAGCAAAAACATGTAAAAAGAAAAGTTTTTTTTAATCATTTCATTTAATGGGTCTTTACCTCTTGTTTCACAGATGTTCTTAGTGTTTCACTGTTGCAGTCATCACACTTGGGTTATCTGCCTGCAGGTAGCCCTCAGTTGGCCCGAATACCAGAGTCTTAGTATTTCTGCATCAGATGCTGTTGTTAATTCCATGACATCAGGTTGTTGGGTATAAAACAGGCAGCCGATGCCATTACATCAGTCTTTCTTGCAGAGGAGGAGCCCGAAGCAGAAGCAGTTCACAAGTGCCGGTCGGCCGAATTTTCGTTTGAGTTATAATCCTGAAGTCTTCTAAAGCTAAGTACCCCGTTTGGGATCCCCTTTTTTTTTTTTGCTCTAACCGATGTCAGAAAATGCTAATTGTCTTTCCTATGGAAAGCAAATACCTCACAGAGAGTTTAGGCCCAGACCACTATGTCCCTCGCTGTCAGTTTTGTGCTTTAATGCCCGAACCATTTGTCGTCAGGCTATCTTTGTCGCTAAATTAATTCGCTCTCGTTCTCCGTATTCCAAAATGGCTTCAATAAGCCATCTGACTACCGATCTTCTAAAAAAATGTAAAGATAAAGACAGAGACTGCATTTGTCCAAAACTGCTGACAATGCTTCCGCTAAGCTAGTCGCCAGTACTCAGTGAGGCGCCTTTGCAGCCCCTGATGCCCACTTCTGTAGATTCACAGGCCTCTGCTAAGACCTATTTGGAGTCCGGTATGCCGCGAGATGCTTCTTCGACTATGGAACCTGCGGATGTCTCTACCTTGGGTGGGTCTGGAGCTGCTGTGCAGGCACTGGCTTCTTAGGGTGTATTTTGTCCTACCGATGTTCTAATCAAACCGACGACTTTGTTTTTAGCCAAAACGACAGAGTTTCTTAAGCCCATAGTTTGCACTACGCCTAGAAAACGGACGACCAAAGCGCATGCTTCAAGCTCTCATGCCTCAAAAACAAATGCTTAGAATGGCTGAAGACCTTGTTACCCTAATTAAGGAAGCCAACCTTCCCCTGCTAGGAGACCAAGAATTGAGTTTCCTTCTGATTCTACAGACCAGGAGTCCAATGACTCTGACCCTTCTGATTATCAGGACATGCCCTTATCAGCCTATGAGGATTCAGATGCAGAGGAATCCATTCCCTCTGCCTCCCATCCAGAGGATTTTTCTTTTGGTGAAACCTTGCATACTTTGAGCATTTCCACTGGGAATGCCAAGACTACCCTCAATCCAAAAAGAGACTCAGAGAATTTTTAGAGTTACCTCAGCACAGGCCTCTAGCTATACCCCCTGTCATGGATGTTGTAGATGATATTTGTATGGAATCCAGTCTTACTCCAGATACACTACCCTCGGCCCCTAGGAAACCTGACCGGTGCTGCAGAGTACCTGATTCCCACAAATTTCTCTTCAAGAATCTTACTGCGGATCCAGAGACCATTTCCCAGGGACCTAAAGGTATTAAGGCTACTACAACCAAAAATCCTACCCCTTCGGACAGGGATTCGAGAGCTTTAGACAGATTGGGTAAGAAGGTATATACCTCTGCAACTCTTGCCATCAGGGCATTGAATTGCCAGTTTCACATGTTGAAGTACCAGCAACATATTATGGAACTAATTAAACAAAAAAGGGTATATCCAGATTGTGCAGAAAATAAAGATCTAAAAGAGCTAATGCATTCTGCAAACCAAGTTAGTAAGCATACTTTGCAGTGTGGCTTTGATGCCCTAGAAGCATCTTGCAGGCATGCTGCCACTGGATTTGTACTGAGAACGCATGCTTGGCTGAAGGAACAAACCTTGCCAGATTGTCAAATCCAAATTACTAGACGCGCTCCTTTAAGAACTGTTTGGCACCAAAACAGAAGTTCTTAAAAAGATGGAGGAAAAAGCTAAATCTACGCAAACTGTCAAAGAATTCTTACAAATGCAACCACCTAGATTGAGTAAGCATTGCCCTTCTAAAAACTGGTCCTTTCCAGCTCCTTCCCAGACCACACCCAGGGGAAACAGGCCACCCAGACTACAGTCTCAGGGTATGCAGAGATCTAAATTCAGCAATAGGTGATGTCCTTCATGGATGCATCTGCAGTCATAACAACTGGGTTGTCCTGTCGTCAGGCAGCCCTTCAGTCGGCCGGATTCCAAAGTCCGGGTCCGGCTTCGGCTGATGTCGCACTTCACCCGACGTCATCTCTGTTGGTCTTCGGGTATAAAAGCATCAGCCGACGCCATTTTCTTCAGTCTTTCTTGCCGCGTGGCGCCCGAAGCAGAAGCTGTTCGCAAGTGCCGGTCGGTCGGATCCAGAGATTACTTCTACCGAATACTACTTCGAAGACTTCTAAAGCTAAGTACCCCGTTGGGGACTCTTTCTTGCCTCAGCCGATGTCAGAAAAAGTTAATAATTGTTTAACCTGTGGGAAACAAATACCTCATAAAGATTTCCACTCTTACTGCCTGCCTTGCTTAGGCCCAGCCCACGACGTAGCAGCCTGTTCGTCCTGTGCTTCTTTCAACCGACGAACGCTTAGACGTCGGTCGGAGTTTGCAGAACAGTTTTTCGGTTCTGATTTTGCGTACATTATGCCGTCGGATCCTCCGACTACGCATGCTGCCAAAAAACGCAAAGAAAAAGACCGACACTCGCGGTTTCGGCCGAAACCATGGTTAAGCAAACCGCGAGTGTCTCGGTTTCGGCCGAAACCGAGAAAACTGATCAAAATACAGCTGAATCTTCCTCTACAACTGAGGTCCCTGCTAACACTCTTGAATCGGCCTCAGAAATTTTACCCACTACGGTGCTTACCACTGACTTATCAGACACCATTCCCCTGGATGTCTCTACCCCAGCACGTGGTGCTGCTAGGCCTCCAGCAGCCATGTCCATCAAGGCCTTCGCCAGGGCTAAAGCAGCCAAGACTACTAAAACAGTGCCTGTTAAACCCCCCTCAACCAGGCCCTCTTCCAGTTCTCAAATGCTTACTTTGGCAGAAGATTTAATTTCATTAATTAGAGGATCTCAATCTCACCCAGACAGGGCCTCTCAGCCCCCAGAGAAGAGACCTAGGGCAGAGCCCCATGAGCCAGTGTCCTCTGATGATTCTGCTGATGAATCAGACATAACTGACCAGCCAGAGGCTCCTTTCTCCAATTTTGAGGATTCTGATGCTGAAGAATCCATTCCAGCTGCTTCCCCACCAGAAGAATTCTCCTTTGGGGAAACCTTGCATGCCATGCGAGAACAGTTCCAATGGCAGCAACAGGATTTTTCAGACTCCAGGAAAAGACTTAGGACCTTTTGCACCTTCCACAGCACAGGCCCTTAGCTATACCTCCTGTTCTCTCTGTGGTGGATGATGCTTTCAATGATGTCTGCTCCGCTCCAGATTCTTTACCACCAGCCCCTGCCAAACCAGACAGATTTTACAGGGTGCCAGATACTCATCACCACCTTTACAAGGCCCCTCTTGCAGACCCCGAAACTATTTCCCAGGGTCCCAAGGCAGTAGCCGCGACCATAGCTAAAAACCCTGTTCCTTCTGAAAGGGAAGCAAGGTCTTTAGACAGATGGGGTAAAAAGGTTTACACTTCAGCCACTCTCTCAGCTAGAGCTTTAAACTGTCAGTTTCACATGATACAATACCAAGAGTTTATGCTTGATCAGTTAACTAAAAAGCTAACCACTGATGAATCTCTTGATAAGAAATATGTATTAGAAATGGTAAATAACATACAGCAAGTTAGTAACCACTCTTTAAAATGTGGCTATGATGCACTGGAGGCTTCATTTAGATCAGCCATGACTGGCACTGTAATTAGAAGGCATGCATGGCTAAAGGAGCAAGCTTTACCGGATCATGTTAAATCTAAATTGCTAGATGCTCCTATGGATAAAACAAGTTTGTTTGGTACACCTGCCCAGCAGGTTATGAAGAAAATGGAAGAAAAGGCAAAATCCGTCCAGACAGTTAAAGATTTCTTGCAGGTTCAACCCCCAAGGTTTAGCAGGAACTGGCCTGCCAAAAATTGGTCCTTTCCTGACTCCACAAGACCTCAAAGGGGCAGGAATAGACGTTCCAGAGGCAGAAACCAATCCAGAGGAGGTGCCTACAGAGGACGACAGTGGCAAGGTAACAACAGAGGCACAGACTCAACACCTGCCACTACATCAACACAGCCACAGTGACTTAATCCTAAACCCGCCTACCAGGGAACAAATAGCAGCTCCTCTAGGCGGAAAGCTAACCTTATTTTCAAAAACTGGCACCACATAACAAAGGACAAGTGGATTTTACGAACCATAGATCAAGGTTACCGGTTCCACTTCCACACTTTACCAGACAAAAGAGGAATGCCAAATCTACCTCCAAATCAAAAGACAGAGGCTCTACAACAGATAATGGAGTTAACAAACATGAGAGCTGTGGAGAAAGTGCCAACAGCAGAGCAAGGAAAGGGGTTCTACTCCAGACTATTCCTAGTTCCAAGAAAGGAAAAAGTTGGAGACCAATTCTAGACCTGTCCACCCTGAATACTTACATCATTGTCCCAAAATTCAAAATGCTGACCCTACAGCAACTTCTTCCCATGCTGGGCAAGGAGTGTTGGCTGGTAACTCTAGATCTCAAGGAGGCATACCTGCACGTCCCCATTCGACCAATCTGCAGAAGATACCTCAGATTTCTTGCAGGATCAGAGAACTATCAATTCTCAGCATTGCCCTTTGGCTTATCTACTGCGCCCAGAGTATTCACAAAATGCCTGGCATCAGTAATCGCCCATTGCAGACTACAGGGAATTCAAATTTATCCATACCTGGACGACTGCCTGATACAAGGAGACAACAAAAGCAAGCTGACAACAGATTTACAAAGGGTCATTTACTTGCTTCAAGCACTGGGATACACAGTCAATTTACAAAAGTCAAGACTGATACCATCCCAGACAAGGACTTTCCTGGGAGCGGAATTGGACACAGTAAGACAAATGGCATTCCTAACTACAGAAAAACAAAAGAACTCCCTCTTTACTTCTTGGCACTAACAAAACTGAACAAGTTAACAGCAAGAAAGGTACTGCAGGCCTTGGGTTTCATGGCATCATGCATACTCTTGGTTCCATTTGCCAGACTACATATGAGAAAACTACAGTGGTACCTAAAGAATTTATGGTCCCAACACAGACACAGCCTAGAAACGGAAATCCCACTAATACCATGTTTAAAACAGGAGTTCCTATGGTGGGCTCAGGCATGCCAGTCAAACCCAGGCCTGCCCTTTCGCAAGGGTCAAGCAAGCCAGACCATCACAACAGATGCTTCAGACCTAGGATGGGGGGTGCATATGCTGGACAAATGCGTACAAGGATTGTGGACACAGGACCAACTTCACCTGCACATCCACCTAAAAGAAATGCTGGCAGTAAAACTGGCAATCCAAAAGTTCAGACCATTTCTCAAGGAGGACCACTTGATAAGGACAGACAACACCACAGTCATGTGGTACATCAACAAACAGGGAGGCACTCATTCTTACCCCCTATGCAGAATGACTTTGGAGCTGTGGACCCTGGCACTCAGCTACAACATCCAGTTACAGGCAATATTTGTGCCAGGAAAAGAAAACTCTCTAGCAGATATGTTAAGCAGGACCACATCGGATGCCCACGAATGGCAGCTGCACCGGATATCTTCAAGACCATCTCGAAGAAATGGGGAATGCCTCAGATAGATCTATTCGCATCACCTTTCAATCACCAGCTCAAAAATTCTGCACAAGGACATTCCACCCACTAGCATGGAAAGTGGACTCGCTCTCCTTCAGCTGGAAAGGCCTAACAGCATATGCATTCCCACCTCTTCCCTTGATACACAAAGTATTACTAAAAATCAAGGAGGAACGTCCAAGGATAATCCTGATAGCTCCAAACTGGCCAAGACAGCATTGGTACCCACTGCTGAGGAGCATGTCTCGAACAATATGTGGCCAATACCCTGATGCCTTTGATGCTAACTCAGAACAACTTCAGCACCATGCATCCAAACCTAAAAACGCTGCAACTGACTGCATGGAACATCACATAGCAGCTGCTAATATAGAACTTTCACAAAGAGTTAAAGACATTATTCTTGAAGCACGCAGGCCTTCAACCAGAAGGAATTATGCTGGGAAATGGAAAAGGTTTGTCATTTGGAGTTCTGAAAGAGGAAAAGATGTATCAAACATAGATATGCCTAACATTCTGGAGTATCTGGCGAACTACTTCATTCAGGCCTGTCCTACTCCTCCATCAAGATTCATGCATCAGCTATTTCAGCAGAATACAGCTTTGATCCACCTGTTTTTCACACCCTTTGCTCAGGCAGTTCCTCAGAGGAATCAAGAATGTAAAACCTCCAAGGAAACCACCATTGCCAGCTTGGGACTTGAACTTTGTGCTAGAAAAATTGACACTATCACCTTTTGAACCAGCAGCAACAGCAGACCTACAACACCTGTCATGGAAAACTGCTTTCCTACTGGCAATTACTTCAGCAAGGAGGGTTTCAGAACTACAGGCCTTAATGGCAGTGCAACCCTTTCTAATCTTCCACCAAGATAGAGTGTCCATGAGGACTAATCCTACATTTATGCCTAAGGTGGTATCCAGAGTGTCTTTAAACCAAGCAATCCACCTACCTACCTTCTTTCCCAACCCACAAAACAGAGGGGAAAGAATACTGCATACCTTGGATGTACATAGACAGCTACGCTACTACTTGGACAGAACAAAAAATAGCAGAAAGACTGACCAACTTTTCGTAGCCTATGCAACAGGAAGGGAAGGAAAAGCTATTTCCAAACAGACAATCTCCAAATGGATAGGAAATTGCATACGATTCTGTTACTCCTTCCATGGAAAACCAATTCCACAGAACATAAGACCTCATTCTACAAGGGCAACAGCCACTACCACAGCCTTCTTACGAGGAGTGGCTACCAAAGACATTATTGAGGCGGCTACTTGGACCTCCGTGCATACATTTGCCAAGCATTATAATTTACCTCTATATTCCAGATCCCGAGCAGGGTTTGCCACTGCTGTTCTGCAAGGGATCCTAAACACACCATAATCTACTTTTATCCTCCTCCCTAGTTGGCTATGGTATTCTACCCAGTTGTTATGACTGCAGATGCATCCATGAAGGACATAGTACAGTTTTGTACCTACCATAAATGTAGATGTCCGAATTGGATAGCATCTGCAGTCAGGATTACCCTCCCTCCTTCCCCTCTGTGGTACTCCTAGGGTGTTTACCCTTCTAATAGCTAGCTAGTGGGGGGATTTCTTTCATGGTGTATTTGTTTGTATTTATGTACATACATGCTTATTTTTGTGTTTACCTCTATCTTTTGGAAACATTGGCATCTATCCAAAATTTTTAGCCTTCTATAGGGCTTCTGGCATCTGGGGCAAGAAACACTGAAGAAAATGGCGTCGGCTGATGCTTTTATACCCGAAGACCAACAGAGATGACGTCGGGTGAAGTGCGACATCAGCCGAAGCCGGACCCGGACTTTGGAATCCGGCCGACTGAAGGGCTGCCTGACGACAGGACAACCCAGTTGTTATGACTGCAGATGCTATCCAATTCGGACATCTACATTTATGGTAGGTACAAAACTGTACTTTACTGCAACTGCTTGAATAAAACAACAAAATATATACCAGGATCTTTATTAAATAAAGCTTTCAGGTCTACACCCTTCATCAGTATAACTTAACATATAAAAAAAAAATCACCATTTAAATAGGAGAACATAAAGTCACATGCTTCAACCCAACCCACCTAACAATAAAAATTTAAAGCTACAATGAATCAATAAATATATGCAAAGTAGCACATAAAAAATCACATCTATAAAGCATATATATTTTTTATAAATAAACAATTTTATACGGTTTCATATAAAATCACATGCACCACTACTTAAAAATTAATAATTAAAACTTAAACTTATAAAACTTCTCTCTGTCTTTTAGCCAGAACGGGCTTTAGACTAACTGAATTATTTAGGCCTGGGGCTACATCAGTTTGAAGTCTAATAATCCATTCTAGTTCTTTCAATTCCAATAAATTATTAATGTCACCCCTCAGACCTACCTCTACCTTACAAAGGACCCTAAATCTAAAAGTATGTCCCACACCTTCATCCAATATATGTTTACTTAAGGCATTGGTGGGCAACTTCCTCCTGATTTCAGACCTGTGTTCCACCATTCTCTCCCTCAATTTTCTTATAGTTTTGCCTACATAAAATGAGGTGCAACACACACAAGTAGCCAAATATACTACTCTTTCCTCATTACAAGCAGTAATTGTTCTCATGGTAAATGTCTCATTAGTTATAGGATGTGTAAATGTAGCATCACCTGTATAAATGTCATTGCAACAAGTACAATTATAGCATTTCACTGTTTTAGCCACCCTTCTATCATCTCCATTTTTATTCTGAAAATCCTTGCAGCACAATTTCTGCTTCAAAGCTTCAGAGCTCCTATAGGCGAACCTAGGTTTATCACCTACTATAGACCTAATCCCAGGCATAGCCATTAAAATTGCCCAATTCTTCTCAATTATGCTACAAACACTATGAGAATTTAGGTTATAAGTTGTCAAGTACCTAACAGCAATATTATTACCCAACATCACCTGTCTAGTAGCACTATTCTCACTACAGCCTCGTAATATAGGTTTATACCTGGACTCTCTTTCAATAATTACATCTTTAATTACTTTATTTATAAATTCCTTCGAATAACCACTCTTCTCAAACTCCATTGCCATAGCATTTACCTGCTCTTGAAACACTTCATCCTTTGTGTTTAATCTACTCAGCCTAATAAACTGTGCTTTCAACGTTCCTTTAAAAATATGAGGGGCATGCATGCTGTTTTTATTAACATACGTAAGGGCATCAACATCTTTTCTAAACACCTTGGATTCGAAAATATTAGATTCCTTAAAAATTGTTACATCCAAAAAATTCATAACACTATCTGAAGTTTCCATCTTGAAACTCAGGAAACTAGTTGAATCATTCATGTACTGCAAATACAGATCCAAATCCAGCAAAGTACCCTTCCATAACATAAAGCAGTCATCTACAAATCTCTTCTAGAATGATACATTTGTTGAACTCAATACTCTTATCTAAAATAACCCTTTTCTCCCATTCATAAAGTACAAAGTTGGCATAGGTGTTGGCAACGGGCGTACCCATTGCCACACCTGTTAATTGAAGGAAAGGTTCACCATCAAAAATAAACACATTATGTAATAAAACAACTTCTAAAAGAGAACAAATAGTCTCAATGTCTCTTCCATTCATTTTAACCTCTTGACACAAAAAGTCACGTATAGCATTAACACCATATTCGTTGGATATTACTGTGAAAAGTGAAGCAATATCCAGGGTAACCAAAATGCAGTTATCCATATTATTAATACACTGCCATTCATATAAGCTATTCAGAAAATCATTTGTATATCTAAGCACAGTTGTACATACTTTCAAATACTTCCCCAAGACGCCCTGCAGGTATTTTGAAACAGGTTCAGTGACCCAACCTCCACCAGAAACAATAGGCCTCGGGGGGGGGGGGGGTTAACTAATACTTTTATGTATCTTGGGTATACCATATATTTGGGGAATTCTTGGGCAAGGAACAGTTAGATAATTAAATAGATCTATACTTAAATCATAATTTATTTGAAGGTCATAAATGACCATATTCACTTCACTAATTAATCTTTGTACTTCAACAAAAGAAATCTTTTTAAATGTGGTGACATCATATAAAAGATCTTTAAACCTCATAAAATAATCATCTCTATCCATCACCACCACCACTGCTCCCCCTTTATCAGCTTGCTTAATTATTATACTAGTACACATTTGCAACTGTCTTAAGGCCATAAATTCAGAACGTGATATATTATAAACATTCTTACGCACTAAATTGCTCTTATAATACTTCCATAGTTCACATTCAACAATATTTGAAAATGCATTCAAAATGGGACATAATACTGGCATAAATGTACTCTATCTTTTAAATAAAGATGTATTCAGCATATTATCTTTAAAAATCATTTTGAGACTTATACGTACAAAAATTTTTAAATCAATAATTGCCTTAACTATATCATCCCTAGCATTAGGGATGAATTTCAACCCCTTCGCGAGCAAAGAGAGCTGGGGATCTGTTAAAACTAGTTTTGAAATATTAACAGTACTTTTATTAAGTCCATTGCTTGAATAGCGGGGTTGTTCAATAATTGCAAACTGTTGTTCTGTATCAATGTCTCCAACAGAACAACTCACATTTTTGCACAAAGTCCCATCATTAAAACCTACAGAGATAAAGTTCTCACCAGCATTAATAAAACAGACTAGCGTTTCGTGGTCTTGTTGTGTAACAAAGGACTGCTCACTTTCCTCTTCATCGACAGCGTTTGTTGCTGTTGTTGCTGATGGGTTAAATGGGAGTCAAGCTATTTTACTTGTATAGCAACCTTCTCTGGCTGCTTCAATAAAAAAGGAGAGAAGGAAGTAATCTCCCTTTGTAGAGATTTTTTAGTTAACTCGAGTACATTAGTCGACGAACTCTCCTTCACTTTGGAACGCACAGAGTCATTCCATCTACCCTCAGCAACGTCACTACCAGACGGTGCCTCCTGTAGCCCGTTCTCATTATCATTTAAAGCTACATTCACTTTTTCCACAGCAACAGGTTTTGAAGCGGATTTAGTTGGTACAGTATTAGGTATAGCACCAGTGCTCACATTATTCGTTGGTTGATCAAACACATCAAGCTGATCTAATGAACCCAGCCTGTTACTAAAATTATTACGATTGTTTTTTGCCACCGATAGTTTTCTATTTGGGACAAATTGTTTAAGTTCTTCTCTGGGCCAAGAGAAGATTCGATTCTGCTTAGTCATTAATGTCCCTTTGTAATTTATTCTTTTTCCTTTGATGTAGCTTCATGTCCATAGATTGCATACGGGTCAAAAAGTTTTGGTATAACTCTAGTTAATCGCTAAAGCCAGGCATATTAATGATGGTATTCTCAAGAAGTTCTATTTCTTCAATCAACCTGTTCTCAACAGGCTCAAAAAATGTGTTCATCAACTTCATATAGTCAGCACTTCATTTTAAATTCAATTGTTGCCATTGCATCAAAAGTTCATTATAGGTATTACCATAAGAGGGCATTTTTAAAATTCTTAGCCCTCCAGGCACTATACCTATTTCAAGATATGCTTGAAAACTTAATCTCTGCCACTGAAGCTGTTTGTAAGTCTGCATCTTCTTCTCTAAAGATGCCAAATGTTCTTTAACTTTTATACTTACAACTGTTTGTTCAGGTGTTGTTTCAAGTACCATTTTCAATAACGGATTTCCATTTTGACGTAGAAGACCTTTAACAGTATTAATGCAGTCTCTCATCGCTCTCCGTAATAAAATCCAAGAAAAAAGGCCAGGAAAAAGGCCAATGAAGATCAATGAAAAAACAAAAAACCACAGGTGGGTTGAAGCTCTCCTCACAAGACAAGTGCTAGCAGAGATCTAAACAATGGAGTGCCCCCACCCCATAAACAGGGAGTGGTACGCTGCCCACTTATGGAAAAAGTTCACAATGACTTTGCAAATGTCCTTCAAGAATGCAACTGCAGTCCTGACTTATGGGTTGTCCTGCCTCAGGCAGCCCTTCGGTCGGCCGGATTCCAAAGTCTGGGTCCGGCGTCGGCTGATGTCGCCTCCTCCCCGACGTCAGAGCGGCTGGGGTATAAAAGCATCAGCCAACGCCATCTTCTCCAGTCTTTCTTGCCGCGCGGTGCCCGAAGCAGAAGCAGTTCGCAAGTGCCGGTCGGCCAGCTCCTGTGTTTTCAGAACTGAAGTCATTAAAAAGCTAAGTACCCCGTTGGGGAACCTTTTCTTGCCTCAGCCGATGTCAGCTGAAAAAGTTAATAATTGTTTGTCTTGTGGTAAACAAATACCTCATAAGGACTTCCATTCTTACTGCCTTCCCTGCCTCGGCCCAGACCACGACGTCTCAGCCTGTGCTGCCTGTGCTTGCTTCAATAAGCGCACACTTACGCGCCGGGCAGAATTTGTGACTTTTTTGGGGAAAATTACTCTTATATCATGCCGTCGGAACTTCCGACAGCACATGTTTCCAAAAAACGGAAGGACCGGGACCGACCTTCGCGGCCCGCGACTTCCACCGACACCACGCCTAAGCCTACTGCGAGTGCATCGGTCTCTACGGAGGCGGTAATTCAACCGCTCCAGGCCGACGACACCGCTTTACCGCACACTTTGGTCCCGGAGGCTACCCCGGTGCCGGTTGTTGTTTTTCCTCCTGATACCGAAGCCCAAGATTTGCCTGACACCATACCGGTGGACAAAGTTACTCCAGCACGTGGGGCAGCTAGACCTCCTGTGTCTGTCCATCAAGGCCTACACACGTGCTAAGGCTGCCAGCCAGGCTAAGTCTCACCCTCCTAAATCTTTTTCTCAGACTCCCACATCGGATAAACAGATCATGACTTTAGCTGCAGATCTAATTTCTTTAATCAGGGGCTCTCAGGCTCATCCAGACAGAGGTTCTCAGCCGCCTTCTGACAAAAGGCCTAGGGTTGAGCAGACAGATACCCTTTCCTCAGATGAAGCCTCTGGTGAGTCAGGCCTTTCAGATTCCCAGGAAGAACCCTTCCCGGCCTAAGAGGATTCTGATGCAGATGAATCCATTCCCTCTGCCTCTCCTCCTGAGGATATTTCTTTCGGGGAAATTCTCCACTCCATGAGAGAGCATTTTCAGTGGCAGAGCCAGGATTTCTCCGACTCCAGGAAAAGGCTTCGAACCTTCCTTAAGTTACCCCAGCACAGGCCTTTAGCTATTCCCCCAGTGTTAGATGTATTGGATGATGTGTACTCAGAATCCAGTACTTCTCCTGATTCTCTCCCTCCTGCTCCTGTCAAGCCAGACAGATATTATCGGGTTCCTGAAACTCATAAGCATCTCTTTAAGGCCCACTCTGTTGATCTAGAAACTATTTCTCAGGGGCCCAAAGGAGTGGCCACTTCCACGACCAAGAATCCTTTGCCTGCAGACAGGGAATCTAGGTCCCTGGAGAGGTGGGGTAAGAAAATTTATACCTCTACCACCCTTGCCATGAGGGCTCTTAACTGTCTTTTTCATATGTTTCAGTATCAGGATTTTCTGATGGATGATTTGCAGAAAAAGTTAGCCTCTCCTGAGCCTTTAGATAGAAAGGCTTTGCAGGATTTGGTTCATAATACTCAGCAGGTTAGCAATCATTTTCTTCAGTGTGGTTATGATGCATTGGAAGCTTCATGTAGGGCAGCTATGACAGGGGCCGTCATACGTAGACATGCTTGGTTGAAAGAACAGTCATTGCCAGATCATGTTAAAGTAAAGCTTCTAGATGCACCTCTGGAAAAAGACAAGCTATTTGGTGCTAATGCACAGGGTGTGTTGAAATCAATTGAGGAAAAGGCTAAATCAGTACAAACAGTCAAATATTTCCTACAGGTTCAGCCACCAAGGTTCAGCAGGAATTGGCCTTCGAAAAATTGGTCCTTTCCAGACACTGACAAGTTTCAAAGGGGAAAAAGCAGGCTTGCTCGAGGTAGAGGGCAATACCGAGGCTCCTACAGGGGCCGCCAATGGCAACCAACTAATCAGAGAAGTGGCGCAGGGACTCCCACTGCTCCACAGGGACAATCACAATGACTTGACTTTGACACCGCTGACCAAGGCTCAAAGAGAAGCTCCTTTAGGCAGAAAGTTATCCTTATTTTCAAAAAATTGGCACGTTTTTACAAAGGACGGATGGATTTTGAACATAGACAAAGGTTACAGGTTCCACTTCCATACCTTACCAACAAGACAATGCATGCCAAACCTGCCACACAATCAAAGGGCAGAGGCACTCGTACAAGTTTCAAAGCTGCTACAAATCAAAGCAATAGAAAAGGTTCCTCCTCAGGAACAAGGCCAGGGATTCTACTCAAGACTGTTCCTTGTTCCAAGAAAAGAAAAGCAATGGAGACCTATACTGGACTTGTCCGTTCTAAACACTTTTCTCATTGTGCCAAAATTCAAAATGCTGACGTAACAGCAACTCCTTCCCATGCTGGGCAAGGGGTCTTGGCTGGTTACTCTAGACCTGCATATCCCAATCAGACACAGCTGCAGAAGATACCTCAGATTTCTTGCAGGGTCAGAGCATTATCAATTCTCAGCATTGCCTTTTGGCTTATCTACTGCGCCCAGAGTATTCACGAAATGCCTGGCATCAGTAATTGCACATTGCAGACTTCAGGGGATACAAATATGCCCTTATCTGGACGACTGCCTTATACAAGCGGACAGCCAGCAAGCCTTGATAAGAACTTGGACTATGTCATTCCCTTACTACAGGCTTTGGGATACACAGTCAACATTCAAAAGTCAAGACTACTGCCATCCTAACAAATAATTTTTCTAGGAACCAAACTGGACACAAATTCAGAAATGGCTTTCCTCACAGAAGAAAAACAAGAGCAATTACCAGATTACTTCAAAAGCCTAGCAGAGCACACCCAGACGACTGCAAGGAAAATCCTTCAGGCCCTGGGTTTCATGGCATCTTGCATTCTCCTGATCCCACTGGCAAGACTACACATGAGAAAACTACAATGGTACCTAAAAAGTCTATGGTCTCAACACAGCCACAACTTAGAAGCAATTATTCCACTCATCCCATGCCTACAAAAGGAATTTTTGTGGTGGGCACAAGCAAGCCAGCTAAACAAAGGCATGCCCTTCAACAAGCCTCAAGCAAGCCAAACCATTACAACAGACGCCTCAGATCATGGATGGGGGACGCACATGGAAGGCAGATGCATTCAAGGACAATGGGCTTCCCGGGAATTGCATCTGCATATCAATCAAAAAGAGATTCTGGCAGTGATTCATGCAATCGAGGTCTTCGGAAAATTTCTTCAACAAGGTCATCTGCTAATAAAGACAGACAACACCACTGTTATGTGGTACATAAACAAGCAGGGAGGAACCCATTCTTACCCCCTTTGCAGACTAACAATGACTCTTTGGGAAAAGTCCCTGAAACTGAACATACAGTTGCAATCCCAGTTTGTTCCAGGCAAGGACAATGTTCTGGCGGACAGTTTAAGCAGAAACATTATGGACCCGCACAAATGGATGTTGCATCCAGACATTTTTTCACAAATAACTCCTGCATGGGGAAGGCCGGACATAGACCTCTTTGCCTCACACCACAATCATCATCTGAAAAAGTTCTGCTCAAGGACACACCATCCTCAAGCCTGGAGAATAGATGCTCTCTCCTTCAGCTGGAATTCTCTAACAATCTATGCATTCCCGCCTCTACCATTAATGACCAAGGTGTTACTGAAGATCAAAGCAGAACAACCGAAAGGCATTTTGATAGCTCCAGACTGGCCAAGACAGCACTGGTACCCATTACTAAGGAGCATAACCCGCACCAAAGCCGTGGCCCCTGCCTCTATGGCCTCTGCTTATAACTCAGCACAATTACAGGACTGTTCATCCAAACCTGTAAACATTGCAACTGACAGCTTGGAGGATTACTTGACTTCTCCCCATATATCTGTCTCCAAAAAAGTTCAAGAGATCCTACTGGAAGCATGCAGGCCTTCCACCAGAAAGACTTATTTAGCCAAATGGAAGAGGTTCAACATCTGGAATGCCAACAAGGGTCAGGATGCATCAGTAATGAACATCCCACAAATTCTAGAATACTTGGCAGAAATGCTTCACAATGGCCTTTCATATTCTTCCATAAAAATACACGCTTCAGCAAAATACAACTGTGATCCACCTGTGTTTTCACATCCTTTACTAAGACAGTTTCTAAGAGGGATAAAGAATATCAAACCTCCAAGAAAACCACCATTGCCTGCATGGGACCTCAATTTCGTCTTGGAAAAATTAACTCTTCCTCCTTTTGAGCCAGCAGCATCTTCTGAATTGCAATTTCTCTCCTGGAAAACAGTTTTCCTGTTGGCAATTACTTCAGCAAGAAGAGTCTCTGAGATACAGGCCCTCATGTACCTCCATTTCTCATTTTCCATCAGGACAGAGTATCTTTAAGAATCAATCCTTCATTCATGCCAAAAGTGTTATCCAGGGTTTCTCTAAATCAAGCAATTCACCTGCCGGGTTTCTCTAAATCAAGCAATTCACCTGCCTACTTTCTTTCCCAATCCTCAAAATAAAGGAGAAAAGCTTCTGCACACTTTGGACATACATAGACAATTGCGCTATTACTTGGATAGAACAAAGGCCAACAGAAAGTCTGAACAACTATTTGTAGCTTACGCTCCTGGAGTACAAGGAAAGGCAATTTCCAAACAAACAATTTCAAAATGGATTGGAAACTGCATCAGATTCTGCTAGTCTTTCCATGGAAAAGGTATCCCAGCCAATATCAGGCCACACTCCACCAGAGCTACAGCCACCTCCACAGCCTTTTTAAGAGGGGTGGCTACAAAGGACATTCTAGAAGCTGCTACATGGAGCTCCATGCATACATTTTCCAAGCATTACAACCTGCTTTTATACTCCAGATCCCGAGCAGGCTTTGCTTCTGCAGTCCTGCAGGGCATTTTAGCTACACCATCCTTATCTTAGATCCTACCACCCCCGGCTTGGCTATGGTATTCAACCCATATGTCAGGACTGCAGTTGCATTCTTGAAGAACATAGTACAGTGTTGTGCCTACCATAAATGTAGATGTCCGATAGATATGCAACTGCAGTCAGGTTTTCCCTCCCTCCTACCCCTATGTAATTATCTTTTTTGGGTCCACTACCCCTTTTCCAAATAAGCTCGGGATAGCTTTTATGGTGTATCTGTTTATTACTGTTGTGCATGTCTGGAATTTTATCCATTCTCTAAATTTAGCCTTCCTTGGAAGGCACCTGGCATCTGGGGCAAGAAACACTGAAGAAGATGACGTCGGCTGATGCTTTTATACCCCAGCCGCTCTGACGTCGGGGAGGAGGTGACATCAGCTGACGCCGGACCCAGACTTTGGAATCCGGTCGACCGAAGGGCTGCCTGAGGCAGGACAACCCATATGTCAGGACTGCAGTTGCATATCTATCGGACATCTACATTTATGGTAGGTACAAAACTGTACTTTTTCCTTCCCAGCCCTGCCCAATTACTTATGCCCTTAGGAGGAAACCTTGCCCTTCATGCAAAAAACTGGATGTCCATTACTCAGGACCACTGGGTCCTAAACATTGTATCCCAGGGGTACAAATTCAACTTCCACTCACTGCCAACTCCAAGAGGGTTTCCAGACCTTCCTCCAAGCCAGTGGGCAGAGGCTCAAAAGCATGTGTTTTCCCTGCTCAATATCAGAGCTATTCAACCTATTCCAGTAGAACAAAGGGTCAGGGTTTCTACTCCAGACTTTTCCTGGTGCCCAGAAAAGAGGGCTGTGGGCACCCAATCCTGGATCTTTCAATTCTCAACACCTTTCTTTTGATCCCCAAATTCAAGATGCTTACCCTGCAACAGCTTCTCCCTATGCTAGCCAAGGATGCCTGGTTAGTCACTGTAGACTTAAGCTTATCTGCACATCCCCATAAGGGAGTCATGCAGGAAATATCTACGTTTCAGGGCAGGCTGTATGCACTAGCAGTTCTCTGCACTTCCCTTTGGCTTATCTACTGCGCCCAGAGTATTCACAAAGTGCCTGGCTCCAGCCATTGCATACTGCAGGCAAAAAAATATAAATAAAAATATCCAAATTTACCCATACTTGGACGACTGCCTGATTCAGGTGTACAGTCAGGAATTGCTGCTTCAGCACCTGACATTTCTAAAAAGCATTCCCACTTCATTGGGGTACACCATCAACAAAAAGAAATCACAACTGGTACCCAGTCAAAAGATAGTATTCCTGGGAGCAAGCTTGGACACAACTTCCCAGATGGCATTTCTCACTTCAGAAAAGCAGGTCTGTCTGACTAACTACTTCAAACAAGTGGCCACCAGAACACAGCTTTCTGCAAGAAAAATACTGCAAGCCCTAGGGTTCATGGCCTCATGTCTTCTGCTAATTCCATATGCAAGACTGCATATGAGGAAACTTCAGTGGTACTTAAAGTCTTTGGTGTCAACATTTTCAGGACCTGGAAAACAGTCTGTCCTTAGACAAGATATGATAGGAATGAGTTCCTTTGGTGGGCAGAAGCATGCCACCACAACAAGGAACTGCTTTTCACTCAACCCCTCACCACCCAAACCCTGACTACAGATGCATCAGACTATGCATGGGGGCTCACATGGCAGGCAAATGCATTCAGGACCACTGGAGCCCAGCCCACATTCACCTGCACATCAGTCAAAAAGAGGTGCCAGCTGTACAGAATGCTCTGACAGTCTTCAAATTCCTAATCCTTCCAGAACAGCTGCTTATAAAAACAGACACCACCACAGTTAGGTGGTACATAAGCAGGGGGGAACCCATTCTTACCCACTCTGCAGGTTAGCCATGGCCTTGTCGAACACAGCCTTGAGCAGCCAAGTGCACCTACAAACTCCATTCCTGCCAGGCAAACAAAATGTATTGGCAGACGACTTAAGCAGAAATCTCCTAGACCCACGAGTGGAAATTGGAGCCCAACACCTTCAACCTTCTGATCCAGAGGTGGGGGACACTGCAGGTGGACGACTTGGCTTCCCATGAGAACCACCAGTTGAGCAAATACTGCACCAGGAACCCTTCCAGCAGGGCCTGGAAGGTGAATGCCGTATCCTTTCAATGGAAAAACCTCTGTTTATGCCTTTCCCCCCTCTGCCCCTTCTCTCAAGAGTGCTACTCAAGATAAAACAGGACAGGCCAAGGGCAGTTAATGTCCCAGACTGGCCATGCCAGCACTGGTACCCACTCCTACGCAGCCTGACAACAGTGCCACGCTGGCACCTTCACCAGACTCCTACGCTGTTGCCTCAACAGGAGGGACAGCTTTTGCATCCACAATTGCAAACCCTAAATCATGCAGCCTAGCTTATCCCTTGAATACCCCACCAGCAACCCTCAGCAAACAGGTGCAGGACGTCATTCTTGAAGCCAGAAGGCCTAGTATTAGGAAATCCTATGCTGAAAAGTGGAAAAGATATTGTTCTTGGAATCTGTCTCAAGGGAAGGACACAGCAGTGCCCTCCTTACCTCTAATCCTGGATTACCTAGCAGAGCTACTCCACAGAGGCCTATACTTCTCCTCCATTAAGATTCATGCCTCTGCCATCTCAGCTCATTATAATATTAAGCCACCTCTGTTTTCTCACCCTCTCATCAAACAGTTCTTGATAGGGGCTTACAACTTGAGGCTTCCTAGGAGAGCACCCACCCCTGCCTGGGACCTTAACTTTTTACTGGAAAAACTCCCCCTTCCCCCTTTTGAACCTGCTGCCTCAGAAGAGTTAAAATTCCTCTCTTGGAATACAGCCTTGCTTTTAGCCATAACTTCAGCAAGGAGAGTGTCTGAGTTACAGGCATTGATGGCTCTGGAACCCTTCATTATTTTCCATGCTGACAGGGTTTCCCTCAGGACTAACGCATCCTTTATGCCTAAGGTGGTGTCCAGTGTGGCTTTAACCAATCCATCCATTTGCCAACCTTCTTCCCTAATCCCCAGAATAAAGGGGAAAAGGATTATGCACTCCTTGGATGTGCACAGACAGCTCAGGTTCTACCTTGGCAGGACTAAGCCTTTCAGAAAATCTGACCATCTGCTTGTCAGCTTTGCTACAGGGGCAGAGGGCAAGGCCATTTCAAAACCATTTCCGAATGGATAGCACACTGCATCCATTTCTGCAGTAAGCACCATGGAAAACCTACCCCACAGGGGATCAGACCACATTCCGCTAGGGCTACGTCCACCTCTGAAGCATTTCTCAGGGGGAGTCCCTACCAGGGGCATTCTGGAAGTTGCAACCTAGAGTTCTGTACACACCTTCACCAAACATTACCACTTGCCTATCTTTTCCCATCACTAAGCATTACCACTTGCCTATCCTCTCTAAATCCAGAGCTGGATTTGCTACAGCAGTCTTGCAAGGCCTACTAGCCAGCCCTAACACTTCTTGACTGCCTCCACCCTTCCTCAGCTTTGGGAATCATCCCAAGTGTGATGACTGCAACAATGAAACATGAAGAACATAGTACAGTTGTGTGCACTTACCATAAATGTAGATGTTGGTGTATTCACTGTTGCAGTCCTGGTTTCCCTCCCTCCAGCCCCCTGGTTTTCTCTTTCTACCTCTCCTCTCTATGGCCATTCCTAATGGCATTGGTATTTACGTTTTACTGGTGGTTTTCCCCAGTATATACCAGCTCCTGACATTTGTGGCAAGAAAAACTGCTGCCTGTTTTATACCCCTGATGACCTGATGTCATGGAAGAAGCAACAGCATCCGAAGCAGAAATACTAAAACTCTGGTATTTGGGCCAACTGAGGACTACCTGCAGGCAGATAACCCAAGTGTGATGACTGCAACAGTGAATACACTCCAACATCTGCATTTATGTTAAGTGTACACAACTGTACTTTGCTTTTCTTTTAGACTGGCATTGCCCACCATTTTCACACCTGCTTTTCTTTTAGCTTTGCCTTACTCCTGGCTTCACAGCAGTAGTAAAATTAACTCCCTCCTTGTCTATTTTTAAGTGGTGTGCTGTGGTGATGTAACAAGGGAGACTCCTAAGTAGTCCTACCACGATCATTCCATGATGTGATACTGGCAGGTATTTTAATTTTGTTCATCATTTGTGTGCATCTTCGCCTGTGAAGATGTGCTATGCACAGTTTGTGATAATGCTATCAGTGTTGGAAGATGTTAAGGCTGACTTAAGGGGGTGGTTCACAAGGCATTAATGATAGTTAAGTTAGTAGTATTGTCCTGTTCTTTGCACTTGCAAGGTAGCATTGCAGTACGTGTGCATTTATTCTAGCTTTCTCAGTCAGGTTATACCTTTGGAGAACAACTTGCTTTGCTTAAGACATTTGGGGCATTTGTTGGCAAGACAATGTTATCATTGGTAAAAATATATGTATATTTAACTTGTGTTGACTAGGTTAATTGCACTAGGCTGGTAAACCTGTCTTCATGTAAGACCCAAGTTGGTGTTCATATTGAATAAAAATATGGCCAGGGTGCTACGAAACTTTCCTATTTTTTATAATACCCTTGATACATTCTACTTGTGTGTATAAAATGCTGCTGAAGTCTTAGATCAGAGATCAGGATGCATACAAATTTGGATGCTGCTCAGACTTTCCCTATAGTCAATTAAAAAATTGATCTGATGTCCTTTTTCATTTCTCCTCACAAATGGGTCACTGATCCGATATTGGATCCAACTTGGCCACTTTCCCAGACTTAAGATAGTCTCAAGCTCCTCCCCTACCCATAATGCTCCATGCCTTCTTCAACTTCCTAGATCTCGTTTGCGCCAGTTGCGACCAGAAGTGATTCCAGTCTCAGGCTAATGGTAGAGATATGGGAATCTTTCAAAAGATATTTTTACATAGATAGCCGTACATTTGTTTGTTCTTTGTGTTTCACTGTTGCCGTCATTACAGTTGGATAATCTGCTGGCAGGTTGCCCTCAATCAGCCTGGATAACAAAGTCTTGGGTCCTGCATCGGTTGCTGTCTCCTCTTCCATGACGTCAGGGGTATAAAACATGCAGCCAACGCCATTTTAATCCGTCTTTCTTGCCATGCAGTGCCCGAAGCAGAAGCAGTTCGCAAGTGCCCGTCGGCCAACTCCTGAAATTTTCATTTTCGAGTTTCAGAACCAAAGTCTTCAACCTAAAGCTAAGTACCCCATTGGGGAAACTTTTTCTTGCTCCTTACCAATATCAGTAAAAGTTAATTGTATTACTTGTGGGAAGCAAATACCTCATAAGGATTTTCATTTGTACTGTATTCCTTGCCTAGGCCCTGACCACAACGTGCCTTGCTGTCGGTTTTGTGCTAAATTTAACCAACTCACTATTAAGCGTCTGTATATGTTTGCTTCTAAATACTTTGGCTCAAGATTTAACTGTCCTGAAATGTCGTCTGTTAGCAATCCGACTACCGGAATTCACACAAAATGCAAAGAAAAAGACAGAGACAGACCGTCTAGGTCCAAGACCGATGACAAAGCTTCTCAGTCGCCGGTACTCAGTGAGGTGCTTTCGCAGCCCCTGATGCCCGCTACTTTTGATTTGCAGGCCTCTATGGAGACCCATTCGGAGTCCGGTATGCCGCGAGATTCTTCAAGTATTGAACCCGCAGATGTCTCTCCCTTGGATGGGTCCAGAGCCGCTGAGCAGGCACCAGCTTCTAAGGGTGTTCTCAGGCCTAAAGATTTGTATATTAAACCAACGCCGTCATCACAAACAAGGCCAAAACCAACTTCTATGTCTAAAAAACCGACGCATGAGCCACGTGTTCAGGCCTGTATGCCTAAAAAATAAATGGTCAAAATGGCTGAGGATTTAATTGCCTTGATCAGGGGTTCCCAAGCCCCTCCTGCTAAGAGGCCTAGGCAAGGGACTGATTATGAATCTTCAGATCAGGTTTCCATTTCTTCTGATCAGGAATTTTCTTCTCCCCTTATGAAGACTCTGTTGCAGAAGAATCCATCTCTTCTGCTTCTCCTCTTAAAGATTTTTCTTTTGGAAAAACTCTGCATACCTTAAAGGAACATTTTCATTGGGTGAGTCGGGATTTTTCAGAATCCAAAAAGAGGCTTATGGATTTTCTTCTTCCTCCTCAGTGTAGGCCTTTGGCTATACCTCCTGATGTTCATCATGTTACCCTGCTGCAGTCATCACACTTGGGTTATCCTGTCATCAGGCGGTCCCGCAGTCAGCCCGAATTCCAAAGTCTTGGTCCGGCGTCGGTTGCTGTCGCTTCTTCCCTGACGTCAGAGCGCCAGGGGTATATCAGAGGCATCCAACACCATTTTCTTCAGTCTTTCTTGCCGCACGGTGCCCGAAGCAGAAGCAGTTCGCAAGTGCCGGTCGGCCAACACGTGAGATTTTCAAATCGAGTTTCAGTCCAAAGTCTTCAAAGCTAAGTACCCCGTTGGGGAACCTTTTCTTGCCTCAGTTCGATGTCAGAAAAAGTTAACAATTGCATTTCTTGTGGGAAGCAAATACCTCATAAGGACTTTCATTCTCTCTCTCCACTCTCCAAAATACTAGAGACATGCATACACTCTCAGGTCTCAGACTACCTCCTTACTAACAACCTCCTTTCCAGTACTCAGCATGGTTTCCGACCAAACCATAGCACCACCACTGCCTTACTCTCCTTTACTAACACTATCCTTCAGCATAAAAACAATGGCATCTCTCCTCTGCTACTTTCCTAGACCTATCTAAAGCATTTGACATGGTCCCACACAAACAACTTATCTCTGTCCTCAATAACCTATCCTTCTCACAATCGGTCAGCAACTGGTTTCAGAGTTACCTGTCTGACCGCCGACAATATGTTGTATGGCAGAATGACATATTTCCCCAACTACCTGTCTCCATAGGGGTTCCCCAAGGATCCATCCTTGGACCCCTACTCTTCTCTGTTTACACCAATAATCTAGCCTCTGCCACCAAACATAGCGCACTCGTACAATACGCAGATGACTCTACCATCATCTGCTCAGCCCAGTCCCTACCCAAACTGCAAAAAGTCACACAGGAAGCCTTTTCCTCTGTTGAAACATGGTTATCCGATGCCCAATTAATACTCAACCCAAACAAAACTAAACTACTCATCTTCCAACCCACCAAACATACTCAAAACAACTCTCACTTTAACATCACAGCAAAAGACAACACCACTATATACCCAACTGAACACACCAAATTGCTAGGAGTGGAAATAGACAAACTAAAATTTGACATTCACATATCCATGACCATAAAAAAGTCCACAAAAAACTAGGAGCGTTATACAGAAATAAGCAATTTCTCACCAAAGTAGCAACTATTTCAATAGCAAATTCCCACCTTATCTCCACCCCTACTTTATGCCTCTCCAATATATACCAACCTAAGGCCATGTGATCTAAACAAGCTAGAGACCTGCTACAACAAAATCGCCAAATTCGCCATAGGGGCATCCTACCGTAGTCACCACTGTCTCTCACTTGCTGAACTGGGCTGGCTTGAACTCCCTCACCTCCTTCAGTGGTATCAACTCTCACTCGCCCATAAACTAGTAAACCATCCACTAAATGTTCCATCCCTCCAGAATCTACTCCAACCCTATCGCACCACCAGACCACTAAGATCCAGCAACAAAAATCACTTGCAGATCACTAAAGCCAATAACTCTGCTGGTGAAGCACTATTCTCTTGCGCCATAGCCAAATTATGGAACTCACTCCCACCCACAATTACCTCCGTACCGTCATGCACCCACTTCAAAACTTTACTAAAAGCGCACCTAAAAACATGCTGGCTATGCCCTTGCAACTCCCACTCTAATATCATCCACCCCATCCAACCACTACCTTTCTTTCCACTCCACTAACTACCTTGATTATAGCAAGCTCAGATGCTGCTAAGCCTAGTACTTATTATACAGCAGGAACTTCTCATTTAACATGTGTTAATGTCTGTTATGTACTTCACAGATAAAGATTCTAGTTGTCTACTGATGTACTATGTTCTTCATCTGTAAATATGTTGTAAGTAATTGCTATGTTAAATTGTTAATCGCTATGTAATCCAATGTAACTACTGTCTGTTTATTTTACTGTGGAGCTTTTCTCCCCGGCCACCGCTGAAAATGGACCTACCTCCAGTCGGACACTCCCGGTCAACAAATTTAAATAAAATAAATAAATAAATTAATAAATTCTTTTTGTATACCTTGCCTAGGCCCAGACCACGACGTCACTGGTTGTCGGTTTTGTGCTAGGTTCAATAAGTGAACTATAAAGCGACGCTTTGATTTCACACAACACTACTTCGGTAGAAAATTTAATTACACTATGCCGTCGGAGCAACCGACTACCTGCGTGCATAAAAAATGCAAAGATAGACTGGTAGCCTAGATCCAGGCCGGACTCCAAGGCCTCGGCTAGGCCGGTCGCCGGTTCTCCGGTTTTCAGTGAGGCGCCTACGCAGCCCCTGGCTACCGCTGAATTGGATCCCAAGACCGCTTTGGATCCCCCAGCAGAGATTTCTAGGCTAACGCAGCCATTTTCTTTAGGCCCTACCGACGACATTGCAGTAGGGGAAGCCGGTGCTGTAGTAGAAACACCTTCGGTTTCTGAAGTGTCTTCAGACCGACTACTCTCACCATAAAATCCTATGCTAAGCTTAAGATTCCTCTCAAACCAAAAAAGCCTCCACTTCAGTCTCCAGGTCAAGGCCCTATGCCTAAGAAATAGATGCTTAAAATGGCTGGAGATTTGATTTCTTTGATCAGGGGTTCCCAACCCCCCCCCCCCAACAAAAGGCCTAGACAAGAGGAGGCTTATGCCGCCTTTGATCAAGTGTCTGTTTCCTCAGGCTCCTCTGAGGAACAGGATTACTCCTATCCCCCTTATGAAGATTCTGATGCTAAAGATTCCATTCCCTCAGCTTCTCCCCTGAAGATTATTCCTTTGGGGAAACCCTACATACCATGAGGGAACATGGGAAGGTCAGGACTACTCTGACTTAAAGAAAAGGCTCCAAGAGTTTCTTTTACTCCCCCTGCACAGACCACTTGCTATCCCCCCAGTTTTGGACATTGTGGATGATGTTTTCTTAGAATCTAGTCTAAATCCAGATTCTCTGCCTCCTGCTCCAGCCAAACCAGATAGATACTATAGAGTGCCTGACTCGCACAAATTCCTTTACAAAAGCCCTGTTGCTGATCCAGAGACAATCTCCCAGGGTCCCAAAGGGGCGAAGGCTTCTATGGCCAAAAATCCTGTACCCTCAGAAAGGGACTCCAGAGCACTAGATAGGTGGGGGAAGAAGGTTTACACCTCAGCTACTCTAGCTATGAGAGCACTAAATTGTCAATTTCACATGCTTAACTACCAGAAATTTCTAATGTCTCAAATAAAACGAAAGATGGGCACGCACCCTCAACAGTCTGAATTCAAGGAAATGCAAGATCTGTTGCATGCAGCTGAACAGGTGGGCAAACATACTTTACAATGTGGTTTTGATGCCTTGGAAGCTTCCTCTAGAGCAGCTGTTAACTGGGTCTGTTGTACGTAGGCATGCTTGGTTTAAGGAACAATCTCTGCCTGATCATGTTAAAGCAAAGTTATTGGATGCACCCTTACAGCAGGATGTTTTATTTGGGGTTAAAGCAGAGGAGGTTTTAAAGAAAATGGAGGATAAGGCAAAATCTATGCAGACGGTCAAAGATTTCTTACAGGTACAGCCCCCACGCTTCAGCAGAAATTGGCCAACAAAAAATTGGTCCTTTCCAGCTTCTGACAGACCACAGAGGGGTAAATACAGGCGCCCAAGGGGCAGAGGACAAGCACAAATCCCTTACAAACCTCGCCAATGGGGCACTGTAACACAGAAGGGAGGAGAAGACCGGTCCCAAACTACTAGAAGGCAAACACAATGACTTAAACCTCAAACTGCCAAGCAAAACTCTCTTGGCAGCTCCCTTGGGAGGAAAATTAACACTTTTTGCAGACAGCTGGCACATCATCACAAAGGACAATTGGGTCCTAGACATTATCTCACACGGATACAGATTCCATTTTCACACCTTGCCAAGTATAAAAGGAATGCCAAACCTGCCACAAAATCAGTGGGCAGAGGCACAAAAACAAATTACAGCTCTCATGGACTTGAGAGCCATTCAACTGGTACCTACACAGGAGCAAGGCCAAGGATTTTACTCAAGGCTCTTTCTAGTCCCTAGAAAGGACAATGCTTGGAGACCCATTCTGGACCTTTCAATTTTAAACACCTTCTTGCAAGTACCCAAATTCAAGATGCTAACACTACAGCAGCTTCTTCCCATGTTTGGCAAGAAAGCTTGGCTAGTAACGTTGGACCTCAAGGAGGCATACCTGCATGTCCCTATCAGACAAAATTCCAGAAGATACCTCAGTTTCATTGCAGGTTCAACCCATTACCAATTCTCTGCACTGCCCTTTGGCTTATCTACTGCGCCTAGGGTCTTCACAAAATGCCTGGCACCAGTAATTGCATACTGCAGACAGAGGAATTCAAATATATCCATACCTGGACGACTGTCTCATCCAAGCAGAAAGCAAGGACATTCTCTTACAACACCTGGCTTTTGTAAAACATCTTCTAAGTTGCCTAGGGTACACAGTAAATGAAAAGAAATCAAAACTAGTGCCCTCACAAAATGACATTCCTGGGTGCCAGCTTGAGTACAACGGCCCAGATGGCTTATCTGACGCCAGACAAACTACAATTAACTCAATACTTCAGAACAATGGCAACAAAGACTCAACTCCCTGCAAGAAAAATTCTGCAGACCTTGGGCTTCATGGCATCTTGCATACTACTAATACCATTTGCAAAACTGCATATGAGTAAATTACAATGGTACCTAAAACGCGTATGGACTCAACACAGCCACAGCTTGGAAACAATGATACCTCTCATTCCCTGCCTTCAACAGGAGTTTCTTTGGTGGTCACAGGCATGTCACCTCAACAAGGGTCAGCCTTTCACCCTACCCCCAGCCAGGCAAACTGTGACAACAGATGCATCTGATTATGCCTGGGGGGCACACATGGCAGGACGGTGCGTTCAAGGCATATGGACTGCAGATCAAAGGAATCTGCACATCAATCAAAAAGAAATGCTAGCTGTACAAAATGCTCTGACAGCCTTCAAGGACCTCTTACATCCAGGACAGCTTATCATAAGGACAGACAACACCACAGTAATGTGGTACATAAACAAGGGGTACACACTCCTACCCTCTATGCAGGCAAGCAATGACCTTGTGGAACACAGCACTGGCTTACCAAGTTCAATTACAAGCTCAATTCCTGCCAGGAAAAAAGAACACCATTGGCAGACGACCTAAGCAGAAACGTCATGGATCCCCACGAGTGGAAACTGGATCCACAAGTATTCGCAATGATAGCTCAAAAATGGGGGCTCCCAGACATAGACCTGTTTGCCAGCCCTCAAAACTATCAGCTAACAAAATTTTGCACAAGGACTTTTCACCATCAAGCTTGGAAAGTGGACGCACTCTCATTCAGTTGGAAAATGCTAACAGTATATGCCTTTCCTCCATTACCCCTTCTCACAAAGGTGCTACTGAAAGTCAGGATGGAGAGACCCCGAATGATTCTCATTGCCCCAGACTGGCCACGCCAGCACTGGTACCCACTATTAAGGAATATGGCCCAGGGCCCACTATTGATTCTACCACAAATTACCCACCTGCTCACACAGCAAGACTGTCAGATTCTACACAGCCAGCTCAAAACCTTAAACTTGGCTGCATGGCAAATCTCCTAAGCAACCAGCCAGCTCGTCTCTCACAAGCTGTTATGGAGGTTATTCTGGAGGCAATTAGGCCCAGCACCAGGAAAGCCTACTCAGACAAATGGAAAAGGTTTTGCGCCTGGAACAAAGCTAAAGGCCAAAATACCCTTCAGCCTGACATACCTCAGATTCTGCAATATTTACCTGAGATGTTACACAAAGGGCTTTCTTTTTCATCTATTAAAATCCACACCTCAGCTATTTCTGCTCACTACAACATGGATCCTCCCTTATTTTCACATCCACTCCTAAGGCAGTTTCTCAGAGGGGCCAAAAACATTAGGCCTCCCAGGAGAGCACTAACACCTACTTGGGACCTCAACTTTGTTCTGGAAAAACTCACGCTACCTCCTTTTGAGCCAGCTTTCTCAGCTGACTTAAAGTTTATATCATGGAAGACTGCCCTGCTGCTAGCAATTACTTCAGCTAGAAGAGTTTCAGAGCTTCTGGCACTAATGGCAGTAGAGCCTTTCCTCATTTTTCATCAAGACAGAGTTTCTCTATGAACTAACCCCTCCTTTATGCCTAAGGTGGTATCCGGTATGGCTCTAAATCAAACTATTCATTTACCCACCTTCTTTCCAAATCCACAGAACAAAGGAGAAAGACTCCTGCATTCCTTGGACATTCACAGGCAGCTACGTTACTACTTGGATAAAACTAAGGTTTTCAGAAAATCTGACCAGCTTTTTGTATCCTATGCTACAGCATCACAAGGAAAGGCGGTCTCAAAACAGATGATTTCCAAATGGATAGGACATTGCATACGTTTTTGCTACACCCGCCATGGAAAACCAGTTCCTGCTACCATAAGGCCCTACTCTACCAGGGCAGCAGCTACATCTACAGCCTTCCTCACAGGGGTGCCAACCAAGGATATTCTGGAAGCTGCAACTTGGAGTTCAGTACACACCTTCACCAAACATTACCACTTTACTCTAAGACTAGAGCTGGCTTCGCCACTGCAGTTTTGCAGGGCCTTCTAGCCTCCTCTAACCCTGTTTGACTCCACCTCCCATCCTTAGCTTTGGGATTCTACCCAAGTGTGATGACTGCAGCAGGGTAACACGATGAACATAGTACAGTTTTGTACCTACCATAAATGTAGATGTTCGGGAATCATACCCTGCTGCAGTCCAGGTTACCCTCCCTCCATCTCCTCTGAACTAGCTGAACTTATCTCTACCACTCTATTTTTTATATATATATATATATATATATATATATATATATATATATATATATATTTTTTTTTTTTTCTACCTATTAGGGGCACCTGACATCTGGGGCAAGAAAAACTGAAGAAAATGGCGTCGGATGCCTCTGATGTACCCCTGCCGCTCTGACGTCAGGGAAGAAGTGACAGCAACCGACGCCAGACCAAGACTTTGGAATTCGGGCCGACTGCGGGACCGCCTTATGGCAGGATAACCCAAGTGTGATGACTGCAGCAGGGTATACACTCGAACATCTACATTTATGGTAGGTTCAAAACTGTACTTTTTAGACATTGTTGATTATGTTTTTTCAGAATCCAGCATGGTTCCTGATTCCCTGCCTCCGGCTCCTAGTAAGCCAGACAGATATTACAGGGTTTCTGACTCCCACAGGTTTCTTTTGAAAAATCCTACTGCTGACCCTGAAACAATTTCTCAGGGTCCCAAGGGTGTTAAGGCTTCTATTGCCAAAAATCCTACCCCTTCTGATAGAGACTCCAGGGCGCTGGATAGATGGGGTAAGAAGGTTTATACGTCTGCAACCCTGGCAATCAGGGCTTTAAACTGTCAATTTATATCAACAGCATGTCATGGGCTTACTTAAACAGAAAATGATGTTGATTTCTGATTGTGTGGAAAATAATTACAGGATTTATTGCATTCAGCTGAACAAGTCGGAAAGCATACTTTGCAATGTGGTTTTGATTCCTTGGAGGCCTCTTGCAGGGCTGCCGTAACTGGATCTGTGATAAGAAGGCATGCTTGGCTCGAGCAAAATCTACCTGATTATGTTAAAGCTAAATTGTTGGATGCTCTTTTACAACAGGGCAGTCTGTTTGGTAATAAGGCCGAAGAAGTTTTGAAAAAGATGGAAGACGAAGCCAAATGTATGCAAACTGTAAAAGATTTCTTGCAAGTGCAACCACCCAGGTTCAGTAGACACAGGCCTACTAAGAATTGGTCCTTTCCAGTACCCAACAGAGCCGCTCAGGTCAAACCCAGACACTCCAAAGGCTCCAGGTTTCAGTCACAAGGAACTTGCAGAACTAAACAATGGGGTGCCTCCACCTCCAAATCTGGAAGTAGCAAAGCATCCCCCTACGGTAAACCATCTCAATGACTTTCCTCTGCCATTTACATGCACTTATCTTTTGGCAGCCCCTTTGGGGTTAAAACTAACCCTTCATGCTCAAAATTGGCATCTAATTACCCAGGACAAGTGGGTCTTAAATATAGTGTCACAGGGATACAGATTTAATTTCCAGACGTTGACAATTCCAAACGGATGGCTAGATCTGCCTCCAAATCAGTGGACAGAGGCCCAGAAACAAGTCATGTCCCTCATGGATATGGGGGCTATTCAGCCAGTACCAGAAAAGGAAAAAAGACAAGGTTTTTATTCAAGACTTTTCCTGGTACCCAGAAAAGACAAATCATGGTATCCAATTCTGGACTTATCCATTCTAAATACCTTCCTGGACATTCCAAAGTTCAAAATGCTGACTCTGCAACAGTTGCTGCCTATGCTAGGCGAGGATGCCTGGTTGGTAAGTCTAGACTTAAAAGAGGCTTACCTGCATATCCCAATCAGGGAATCTTGCAGAAGATACCTCTGCTTCAAAGCAGGCTATTTGCATTACCAGTTCTCTGCACTGCCCTTTGGCTTATCTACTGCGCCCGGGGTCTTCACAAAATGCCTGGCAGCAGTGATTTAATTTTGCAGACAAAGAAACATTCACATTTATCCTTATCTGGACGATTGTTTAATTCAGGCAGAAAACAAGGACACTCTTCTACAATATCTGGCATTTGTCAAAAGGCTTATAATATGCCTCTAGGGTACACCATAAAAGAAAAGAAATCACAACTGGTACCCTCTCAAATAATTACATTCCTGGGTGCAAGCTTGAAAACAACTGCTCAGATGGCTTACCTCACGCCAGACAAATTCAATTGATAACTTACTTCAAACAAGTGGCCACAAAAACCCAGCTTTCTGCAAGACAAATTCTGCAGGCTTTGGGGTTCATGGCTTCGTGCATTCTACTAATTCCATATGCAAGACTGCATATGAGGAAACTTCAGTGGTACCTAAAAAGCTTATGAAGTCAACATTGTCACTGCCTGGAAACAATAATTCCTCTCATTCCTTGCCTGCAACAGAGAGTTCCTATGGTGGGCAGAGGCCTGTCACCAAAACAAGGGACTGTCATTCATTCTACCCCCTGCCACCCAAACTCTGACTACAGACTCATCAGACTGTGCTTGGGGGGGGGGCGCCCATCTGGCAGGGAGATGCATTCAGGGCGAATGGAGTCCAAATCAAATGCACCTACATATCAACCAGTAAGAAATGCTAGCTGTACAGAATGCTCTGACAGCCTTCAAGGACTTCCTTCATCCAGGACAACTACTGATAAAGAAGGACGACAACACAGTTATGTGGTACATAAACAAGCAGAGGGGTACCCACTCCTACCCTCTTTGCAGACTAGCCATGGCCTTGTGGAACACAGCCTTGACTTACCAAATACATCTACAAGCTCAGTTCCTACCAGGAAAGCAAAATACTCTGGCAGACAAACTAAGCAGAAATCTTATGGACCCTCATGAATGGAAACTGGATCCACAAATCTTCAGCATGTTGAGACGAAAATGGGGGAACCCAGACATAGTTTTGGGGAGAGGCAAAAAGATCTATCGGACAAATTCTGCACATGAATTCATCACAAAAAATATTGGAAAGTGGATGCTCTATCCTTCAGCTGGAAAAACCTATCAGTCTATGCCTTTCCCCCCCTCTGCCACTGCTCTCCAAGGTTTTAATAAAAGTCAGACAGGAGAAACCAAAAATGATTCTGATTGCTCCAGACTGGCCTCGCCAACACTGGTACCCGCTTCTACGGAATATGTCACACCTTCCTCCATGGTATCTGCCTCAGACACCTCATCTATTGTCTCAGCAGAACTGTCAAATTCTGCACACTCGGCTCCAAACTCTGAATCTTGCAGCATGGCTAATCAACTAATTTCACCAGTCACATCTCTCACTAAACCTGTGATGGATGTCATTTTGCAGGCTAGAAGGCCTAGTACTAGAAAATGTTATGCTGATAAATGGAAAAGATTCTGTGCCTGGAACCAAGCACAAGGAATAAACAAAGCAATGCCCAATATTCCTCTGATTCTGCAATATTTAACTGAGATGCTTCACAGGGGCCTATCTTTTTCTTCTATAAAAATCCATGCCACTGCCATCTCGGCTCATTACAACACAGAGCCTCCTCTCTTTTCTCATCCCCTGATAAAGCAGTACCTCAGAGGGGCCAAAAATTTGAGAGCTCCCAGGAGAGCACAAACTCCTGCATGGGACCTCAATTTTGTGCTGGAAAAACTCACCCTACCTCCTTTTGAACCAGCTGCTACTGCAGACATAAAATTTCTTTCTTGGAAGACCACCTTTCTTTTAGTAGTCACTAAGGATTTCAAAACTACAGGCTCTCGAGGCAGTGGAGCCCTTCATTATCTTTTATCCGGACAGGGTGGCCCTCAGGACCAATCCATCCTTTATGCCTAAGGTGGTATCCAGTGTGGCTCTTTCATCTGCCAACTTTTTCCCAAATCCGCAGAACAAGGGGGAGCAGATTCTGCATTCATTGAACGTACACAGACAACGAAGATTCTACTTAAACAGGGCAAAATCTCTAAAAGTCTGAGCAACTACTGGTGGCATTTGCTGCAGGGGCAGAGGGAAAGGCTATTTCAAAGCAGACTATTTCAAAATGGATAAGCCATTGTATTTGTTTCTGCTACATGCACCATGGTAAACCTGTCCCCAAGGGTATCGGATCCCATTCCACCAGGGCTGCATCTACTTCTGCAGCTTTTCTCAGAGGGGTTCCTACCAGAGACATTTTCTTGAAGCTGGTACTTGGAGCTCAGTTCATACATTCACCAAACATTACCATTTACCTCTCTTTTCTAAATCCAGGGCAGGCTTTACCACTGCTGTCCTGCAGGGCCTTATAGCTGCTCCTAATGCTGTATAATTCCATCCTCCCATCTAAATCCAGGGCAGGCTTTACCACTGCTGTCCTGCAGGGCCTTATAGCTGCTCCTAATGCTGTATAATTCCATCCTCCCATCCATAGCTTTTGGATTCTATCTAAATGTAATGACTGCAACAGTGAAACATGAAGAACATAGTACAGTTGTGTACACTTACCATAAAAAGAAACGGATAGTGCAAGTAAAAATCCAATAAACTGAAGTCAAGCACCGTGGACCATAGTACATAGTGAAGGAAAAGAGGTAGAGAGAAAAATGGGATGTCCTTCAAGAATGCAACTGCAGTCATAACATATGGGTTGTCCTGCCTCAGGCAGCCCTCGGTCGGCCGGATTCCAAAGTCTGGGTCCGACGTCGGCTGATGTCGCATTTCTCTCCGTCAGAGCGGCTGGAGTATATAAGCATCAGCCGACGCCATCTTCTTCAGTCTTTCTTGCCGCGCGGTGCCCGAAGCAGAAGCAGTTCGCAAGTGCCGGTCGGTCAGCTCCTGTATTCTTCGAAACCGAAGTCATCAAAAAAGCTAAGTACCCCGTTGGGGACCATTTCTTGCCTCAGCCGATGTCAGAAATTACTGAAAAAGTAAATAATTGTTTGTCTTGTGGTAAACAAATACCTCATAAGGATTTCCACTCTTACTGCCTCCCTTGCCTTGGCCCAGACCACGACGTCTCGGCCTGTGCCGCCTGTGCTCGCTTCAACAAGCGCACTCTCAGGCGCCGGGCGGAGTTCGCTGAAGACTTTTTCGGCGAAAAATTTGATTGTACGATGCCGTCGGAACAACCGACAACGCAGACTCCTAAGAAACGAAAAGACCGGGACCGACATCCTCGGCCCGCGTCTTCAACCGACACCACGCCAAAACTAACCGCGAGTGCTCCGGTTCCCTCTGAGGCGGTTATTCCACCGCTCCGAACCGAAGACACCGCATTACCGATACCTCCGATACCAGAGGCCACTCCGCCAGTTATTGATTTTCCTCCGGATACCGAAACCGAGGAAATGCCAGAGACCATTGCTGTTGATAAGGTAACTCCTGCACGTGGAGCGGCTATGCCTCCCATGTCCATGTCTATCAAGGCCTACACACGTGCCAAGGCAGCCAGCAAGTCCAAACATCTTACTGCTAAAAACTTACCTCAGACTACTCCTGAAACTCTGATCATGTCCATGGCCGCAGATTTAATTTCTCTGATCAGAGGCTCCCAGGCCCATCCTGAGAGAGGATCCCAGCCTCCTCCTGAAAAGAGGCCCAGGGTTGAACCCCCTGACCCTCTGCCCTCAGATGAAGATTCTGAGGACTCTGTTCCCTCTGAAAGCCAGGAAGAGCCCTTCCAGACCTATGAGGATTCAGAAGCAGAGGACTCCATTCCCTCAGCCTCCCCTCCTGAGGATATTTCTTTTGGGGAAGTTCTGCATTCCATGAGGGAGCATTTTAAGTGGCAAGGCCAGGAATTTTCTGATTCCAGAAAGCGCCTTCGAACCTTCCTCAAAAAGCCTCAACACAGACCCTTAGCTATACCTCCTGTGCTTGATGTTTTGGATGATTTATACTCTTGACTCCAGTGTTACCCCTGATACTCTTCCTCCTGCTCCTGTCAAGCCTGACAGATACTATAGGGTTCCAGAAACCCATTCTCATTTATTTAGGGCCCATGCTGTTGATTTAGAAACAATTTCCCAGGGGCCTAAAGGGGTTTCAGCTACCACATCCAAAAATCCTTTGCCTTCCGACAGGGAAGCAAGGTCCTTAGAGAGATGGGGGAAGAAGGTCTACACCTCCACTACTTTATCTGAGAGCTCTCAATTGTCTCTTTCACATGTTTCAATATCAGGATTTCCTGTTAGATGATTTACAGAAAAGTTTGGCCTCTCCTGAACCTTTAGATAGGAAGTCTTTGCAGGAGGCTGTGCATAATTCTCAGCAAGTAAGCAATCATTTTTTGCAGTGTGGATATGATGCATTGGAGGCTTCATGTAGGGCAGCTATGACAGGGGCGGTCATTCGTAGACATGCATGGCTAAAAGAACAACCTTTACCAGATCATGTTAAGGCAAAACTTCTTGATGCACCCTTGGAAAAGAACAAGCTTTTTGGTGCTAATGCTAAAGATGTGTTAAAGTCCATTGAGGAAAAAGCTAAGTCAGTACAGATAATCAAAGATTTCCTCCAGGTTCAGCCGCCCAGATTCAGCAGGAACTGGCCTTCTAAAAACTGGTCCTTTCCTAATCCTGAAAGATTTCAAAGGGTAAAAACAGGCGTGCCCGAGGAAGAGGGCAATACAGAGGATCCTACAGGGGACGACAATGGCAACCAGCAAACCAAAGAAGTGACACAGGGGTTGCTCCTGCCCCGCAGGGACAAGCTCAATGACTTTCCTCTACTTCCGCTGACCAAGGAGCAAACAGAAGCTCCTTTGGGCGGAAAGTTATCTCTGTTTTCAAGAAATTGGCACAAACTAACAAAAGACAAATGGATACTGGACATTATAGACCACGGTTACAGGTTCCACTTTCATACCTTGCCAAGAAAACAAGGCATGCCAAACCTTCCACAAAATCAGAGGGCAGAGGCTATCAAGCAAATTTCTCTGCTTGCTCAGATCAAAGCAATAGAAAAGGTTCCACAACAAGAACAAGGTCAGGGGTTTTATTCAAGACTGTTCCTTGTTCCAAGAAAAGAAACTCAATGGAGACCAATACTGGACTTGTCCGCTCTAAACACTTTTCTCATAGTACCAAAGTTCAAAATGCTGACTTTACAGCAACTCCTTCCCATGCTGGGCAAGGGGTCTTGGCTGATTACTCTGGACCTCAAGGAGGCATACCTGCATGTCCCTATCGGACACAGCTGCAGAAGATACCTCAGATTTCTTGCAGGGCCAGAGCATTATCAATTCTCAGCATTGCCATGGCTTATCTACTGCGCCCAGAGTATTCACGAAATGCCTGGCATCGATACACAGTCAACTTTCAAAAGTCATGACTTCAGCCATCCCAGCAAATAACCTTCTTAGGAGTCAAACTAGACACAGCCTCTCAAATGGCTTACCTGACAGAAGACAAGCAAAAGAAGCTAACTCATTACTTCAAAAGTTTAGCAAAGCTCACCCAGATGACTGCAAGGAGTTTCCTACAGGCCCTGGGTTACATGGCATCCTGCATTCTCTTGGTCCCACTAGCAAGACTACACATGAGAAAGCTTCAATGGTACTTAAAAAGCTTATGGTCTCAACACAGCAACAACCTAGAAGCAATTATTCCACTCATTCCATGTCTACAAAAGGAATTTCTATGGTGGGCCACAGTAAGCCAGTTAAACACAGGCATGTCGTTCAAAAAACCACAGATAACACAGACAATGACCACAGACGCCTCAGACCTTGGATGGGGGGCGCACATGGAGGGCAGATGTATTCAAGGGCAATGGTCCCCAAAGGAAACACATCTGCATATCAACCAAAAAGAAATGCTAGCAGTAATGCATGCCATCGAGGCCTTTGGACAACAACTTCAAGGCCACCTACTAATACAGACAGACAACACCACTGTGATGTGGTAGATAAACAAGCAAGGGGGCACTCATTCTTACCCCCTTTGCAGACTGACAATGAATCTTTGGGAAAAATCACTGGGTCTAAACATACAGCTACAATCCCAGTTTGTTCCAGGCAAAGACAATGTTCTGGCGGACAGTCTAAGCAGGAATTTCCTGGACCCCCACGAATGGAGGCTACATCCAGACATCTTTATACGACTCACCTCGAGATGGGGCAGGCCGGATGTGGACCTATTTGCCTCCCACCTCAATCATCACTTACAAAAGTTCTGCTCAAGGACATATCATCCACAAGCATGGAAAGTAGATGCCCTCTCATTCAACTGGAACTCCCTAATAATTTATGCATTTTCCACCCCTGCCATTGATTACCACAGTGTTATTAAAGATCAAGGCAGAGCAACCGAAGGGGATCCTAATAGCTCCAGACTGGCCAAGACAACACTGGTACCCACTACTACGGAGCATATGTCACAACAAAACGTGGGCCCTTCCACAATGGCCTCAACTTTCGACTCAACACAACTTCAGGACTATTCATCCCAACATCCAGACTCTACAGCTAACAGCTTGGGAAATCCCATAAATAACCTCAATTTACCTCTCTCCAAGGAAGTTCAGCGGATACCAACAGAAGCCCGCAGACCATCCACCAGAAAGGCTTACTCAGCCAAATGGAAGAGATTCAGCATTTGGAATACCAACAAGGGTCATGATGCATCACTTTTGAGCATCCCTCTCATTCTGGAATACTTGGCAGATATGTTACATAACGGATACTCTTCCATAAAAATACATGCTTCAGCTATCTCAGTTAGATACAACACTGATCCACCTGTGTTTTCACATCCTTTGCTAAGGCAATTTCTTAGAGGAATCAAGAATATAAAGCCCCCAAGAAAGGCACCAGTACCAACTTGGGACCTCAATTTTGTCCTAGAAAAATTGACTTTACCTCCCTTCGAGCCAGCAGCTTCTGTGGAGTTACAATTTCTTTTCTGGAAGACAGCTTTCCTGCTGGCCATAACCTCAGCAAGAAGGGTTTCGGAATTACAGGCCTTAATGGCAATACCACCTTTCATAACTTTTCAGAGACAGGGTCTCCCTACGAACCAACCCTACTTTTCTGCCAAAAGTGGTATCCAGGGTTTCTTTAAATCAAGCAATTCACCTGCCTACTTTCTTTCCCAATCCTGAGAACAAAGGGGAAAGACTGTTACATACCTTGGACATACACAGACAACTTCGCTACTACCTAGACAGAACCAAGACCAGTAGGAAGTCTGATCAACTTTTTGTAGCTTACGCCCCTGGAATACAAGGAAAAGCAATTTCCAAACAGACAATTTCAAAATGGATTGGACATTGCATCAGATTCTGTTATTCCTTTCATGGAAAGAGTGTGCCAGCCAATGTCAGACCACACTCCACCAGAGCTACAGCCACCTCTACAGCTTTAAGAGGGGTGCCTACAAAAGACATTCTAGAAGCTGCCACATGGAGCTCCGTGCATACATTTTCCAAACACTACAACCTCCCTTTATATTCCAGATCCAGAGCAGGTTTTGCTTCGGCAGTCCTGCAGGGATTGATAGCTACACCATCCTTTTCCTAGAGCATACCACCTCCCCAGCTAAGCTATGGTATTCAACCCATATGTTATGACTGCAGTTGCATTCTTGAAGGACATAGTACAGTTTTGTACCTACCATAAATGTAGATGTCCGATAGATATGCAACTGCAGTCGGGTTTTCCCTCCCTCCTTCCCCTCTATGCCTTGGGTCCACTCCTATCCCTATTATCCTTAGCTGGGGATATCTGTTATGGTGTATCTGTTTATTGTTTATTTATTGTCTGGAAACCTATTTTTGTCTTCCAATTTGATTACAGCCTTCATTGGAGGGCACCTGGCATCTGGGGCAAGAAACACTGAAGAAGATGGCGTCGGCTGATGCTTATATACTCCAGCCGCTCTGACGTCTGAGAGAAATGTGACATCAGCCGACGTCGGACCCAGACTTTGGAATCCGGCCGACCGAGGGCTGCCTGAGGCAGGACAACCCATATGTTATGACTGCAGTTGCATATCTATCGGACATCTACATTTATGGTAGGTACAAAACTGTACTTTGGCGGGTGGGTAACCCGGACTGCAACAGTGAATACACTCGAACATAGTACTTGCCATAAATGTAGATGTTTGAGTGTATTCACTGTTGCAGTCCAGGTTACCCACCGCCAGACCCATTTTTCTCTCTTATTATACCTCTTCTTTCCTTCACTATGCTCAAAAGCTCCCCATTTGGGGGGCACCTGACATCTGGGGCAAGAAAAACCGATTAAAATGACATCGGCTGCATGTTTTATACCCCTGACGACCTGACATCATGGAAGAGGAGACCGCAACCGATGCAGGACCCAAGACTTTGTTATTCAGGCTGACTGAGGGCAACCTGCCAGCAGATTACTCAAAAGTAATGACTGCAACAGTGAATACACTCTAACATCTACATTTATGGTAAGTGTACACAACTGTACTTTCCCTTTCTTTATCTTTACCTCCTCCTACGTGTTGAGCGTCAAGGACTTTAGGTCATCTTTCTGTTTTCCTCCTCTTGTTTCTCGTGCCATTGACATTTTAAAAGGGAAAAAAAAAACTTTTCCAGTCAAGTGTTTTGTAGTGTATTAAAGTTTAAAAGTTTAGAGTTTAAAATTTGGTTGAAGAGTTAGTTTTACTGTTGATTAGTCTTTTCATAGTGTCGTATGACAGAGAAGCATGCTGGGTTCAAGAACTGCACTACTTGTGGGCACAATATCCCCAATTCGGATACCCACAAGAAGGGCATCTGTTTGGGTCCAGACCATTTACATTGAATGTGAGGTGTCATTCAATCCTCACACTCTGGCTGATCACTGTAACAAGCTCATTCTGAGGGGCTTATTGCCTGTGTCCACCTCTTCTGGGGCTCAACCCCCCCCCCCTTAAGCATGCTAGCTGCAAACTCTCCCTCTGCTTCTTTGGGTGAGTCGGAGCAAGCCAGGAAAAAGATAGTCTGAGATCAATCGCCTGCTTATCAGAGTACCTCCCACAAATTCTCGGATCCAGAGAATTCCTTGGATTAGACTGCGTCTACTCTGAAGGTCTCGAGGCCAGCTTCAGATCCATTGGCTTCAGCTCTGAGCACCTCTAAGACCTGTGATCCTATTGTTATTTCAGGATTATCCCCCTCCCCCCGTGCCTGGTACCTCCTCCTCTGATCCCAGGATTTGAGATCCAGTGGTTAGGAGCCTGACATCGGCCTTCCAGGTTGAACCAGTGTCCCCTGCTGTTCTTTCGAAAGTGCTACAAACCCCTACCAAATTGAGGCACACTTTCTCTGTGTCTTCCAGGTCCTCCTGAAGCTTCAGAGGCAGACATGGACAGTATGATGCAGACATTTCTCAGTGTGCAGAGCCAGATGGGGGTATTGCCATCCCCATCCCATATCAGATCCGTGAGTGCTCCTCCTCCGTACATTCAGACTCCTTTTCCAAACTCGCCTTTGGTTTCGGAACCCCAAGAACCTGGGTATCCCAGAGAGTTGATGCCAGATCTGAGGAAGTTTTCAGCTTTGACTCAGTAGTTTGCCTGACTGGCAATGCTCTGTTTTTGTCTGATTAGATCAGGTCCCGGACCCAAGATGTCGTGTTGACGCAAGGGGGTTGACTTCGGCTCAGACTTTGTTGGCACCGTCACTTCCACCTTGAGATTCAGCCTTCGATGGATCCGATCTGGTTTGGTTGGGAGGCCTTTGATCCTTGGGCGGCTCTGTCGTCTACCCTAGAGTAACTTTGTTCCGAGGGCAAGAGAGAGGACTTTCCTGGGTCCTTCGGCCTTCTGCATAGCAGAAAAGGCTTTCTCTACCTTTAGAGTGGTCTTCTCACACTCAGGTTCTCCTCTGTCCTTCATCGGATCTAAGCACTGAGCCGGCCGATCCTGTCCTAGGACAGCCTGTCCCAAGCAGCCTCCAGACTGCTCCCCCCCCCATAGAGTCCCCTCTTCTTCCGCCACCACCCCAGAACACCTGACTGAGGAGGTCCCTCAAAACAAAGTGTAAAGGAAGGCACGTAGACTCCCCTTTGGAGTCCCTCATGAAGGACACAAATTTCTGTGAGGGAGAAGGATCTGCCCGATCACCATCTGAGGATGTCTCCTTTGGAGACATTCTCTAACTTCATTGGCCAAAAGGTGGATGGCCTGCCCAACCTCCTGAGGAATTGTTCGTGGAGGCTTTTGGAATGGTCCTGTCTATGTCCTGGGTGACTCCCTCAGTGGATGAGCTGATTGACCTTATCTACCACCAGGCCTGAAAGGACCTGGACATGGTCGGGCCTAACCCCAAACACCCCAATAGGTTTCTGAGTCCATCATCGGATAGCATATATTGGAGTAGAGGCATCCCCATAGATGCCATTGTCGTTGCAGCAGCGACTAAAAAGGAGCTGGTAGAACAAAGCTCCACTGTCCATCTACCTAACAAGGAGTCTAGAGCGTTGGGCAGACATGTAAAGCACATTTACGCCTCAGCTACCTTCCCACTGAGGTTGTTGAACTATTTTTGCCGTATTTCACCTATTTGCAGAGAGACCTGGTTATGCAATTATCCAATTCTCTTGCCGAGACTATGTCGAAGGAGTGAAAAAGGTCTCTTCCCAGCTGACTACTTTCTTTCCTCACTAATTCCTTAATGAGGTTGATTTTGCATATAGCAGAAGGCACCTTATGAGCAGCCAGTACAGGCATAGCCATCTGGAGGCATGCCTGGATGCAGCTTTTTGACTTTGCAGAACTCTTAAAGGCGTCATTCATTAATGCCCCCTTCGATGGGTCCTCTTTGTTTGGACCATCTGTGAAAGACACATTAACCTGCAGCGAGCAAGAAGGAAAGACTTTGGCTGCCATGGGGATCAAGTTTTCTTCTCCTCTGAGTACCTTCTCCAGAAACCAGCGAGGAGGGAAGGAAACTTTAAGGAAGTCTCAAGGCTCTTTTCAGGACCTGCATAGGGATACCTCCTTCATAGGCATGGGGGGGTTTAATAGTAGATGCCATCCCAGAGGCACAGGGGGTCCACAGAATCCAGGCTCCAGGGAACCTTCCTGATAGGTCCTTCCAGTGCTCTTGAAGCGCTGCCCAACTGTCCATCTCTTGAGGCAGTCTGGGTTTGTCTATCCCTGCAGCTGGATGCTTGGACAAGTGTAACAAATGATTCCTGGGTGCTAAACATTATATCCACAGGCTGTTACATCCCCTTTTCCTTAACTCCTGCAGGCCCAAGGAGTAGACTTGCCAATGTGCCACTCGGTCAGAGGGAGTAGCCTTACAAGAAATTCAAAAACTTGTGCAAAAATAGTCATTCAAGAGGTCCCTACCGAACAAAGATAATTTGGAACTTTTCTCTTTTTTGTTCCAAAAAAGACTGTGGACCTGAGACCTCTTCTGGATCTCAGCAGTCTGAATCATTTCAAGAAGTCAAAGTTCCGAATGGTTACAGTTCAGTCCATTTTGCCACCGTTACGCAAGGACTATTGGATGTGCTCCGTAGATCTTCAGGACATATACTATCATATGAAAATTGGCAGGTGCTCCAGAAGTCATTTGCACTTTTGTCTGGGAGCCAGTCATTACCAGTTCAGGGCACTGCCCTTTAGACTCATCACAGCCACACAGGTGTTTACCAACTGTCTGGCAATAGTAGCTGCTCACTTGAGACTAAAAGGATTCCAGGTGTTTCCATACCTAGATAATTGGCTCCTGACTGCACCAACATATACCCTTGGTGCATTCTACTTGTGTGTGTGTTTTATTTATATATATATATATATATATATATATATCTACATATATATCTACATATTTATATATATATATCTACATATATATATATATATATATATATATATATATATCTACATACACGTATGTGTGTGCATATAAAAGCTGATACAGTTCTAAACTTGTAATTAGGGATGCATACAAATTTGGATGCTGCTCAGACTTTATAGTGAATTAAAACTTGTTTTGAAGTCTGTCTTTTGACAGGATTGTTTGCAGCAACATAATACTGTTTGAATGCAAGATTTTCATTTGTCATTAGTACACTAAGCTGGATATTCTGAAGCCTCCTTTTTCCCTTTAGGTGCAAGTTTCTATACTGTAGAGGAAATTCTGGTAGCCCAGCCCAATGTTGCATGCACCTAAACACCACATAAACTTGGTGCCCATTGGTCCTCATTTTGACTGTGGGAAGTTTTCAGTGAAAGTGGCTTTCAGATTTGTTTAGTGATAGTGGTTACAGTAAAACTTGCTTTGTTTGATTGGCATGAATCCCCACTTATTCTCCAGACAAGGTCCATAGTTTGCAGGATATTAAAAGAAGTTGGAGGAGTTTTTCAGAAGCCACTAGAATTACTTCAGGATCTAGCATGGTGAGATCCAGCTTCATCAGCAGTGGTATTGATGTCATTAAGCAGCACAGTTTGTGAAATATTCTCAGACTTACCCCTCCTTCCACTTTTGTATTTTAATGCTATGCAGAATGGCTTCCTTCAAGTCTTTCTTGCTGCAACATCCAAGCTACATAATGAGAGTAACCGTCCCAGGCTGCTATCAGAAATGTACTTCTGTGAGAGGGGAAAAACTTACATTTTCTAAATTTAGGTTTTTACTCATTTTCATTTACCAGTGATTCTAGGCAACTGTTCAGGTCACACACCATTCCAGTTTTACCATTTTAGAGAGTTGTAGTTCTGAACATTTCTTTCTAGACCCTGGCATTTATTTGTTTCACCCGTCCACTTACACAAAGCTTATTGCTCTGCCCTGGTTTTCTTGTCTGTTAAAGGTTTTTAACAAAACACCAAAGCAAAGAATTTCAAAAAAAACTCCAACACGTAGCAGAAAGTAAATGCCAACCACAGAGATGGAAAGCCACAACACTTTATTCACATGTCCTGGTACCTCGGCAATTCGCCTTCAGTGGAACAATACATCAAATGAAACCCATCTCCTTAAATACAAATACATTAAACTCATTATTCTATCAACCAATTATAAAATAATTGATAAACTTTTTTCCCTCCTTTTTGCTTAATTACTTTACAAAACATTTAAATACCATTTTTCATAGAAATACCCATAAATATGCTATTTACATACTAATTTATCAATAATCCACATTATCCAATATTTAAACTATACAATATAAATATATAAATAAGTGAGTAAATATAAATAAATGAATAAATAGTAAAGACTACTCCAAACATTTGATGTTATACATGTAATAACATTAAATAATGCTAAATATTTTAAATGCAAAATATCAAATGCAAAACTTTCTCATAAAGCAAGACAATTCATAAAACATCATATGATATTTCATAAAGATAAACCTACATCTAAATTCAAGCCCCCCCCCGGATGTAAAGTGTGATACTTGAGAATCAACTTATGTTCTAACTTAAGTTCTGTCTTATAAATTTCCACCATCAAAATGTGGTCTGGCTAAAACACTGAAAATAAATCCTTCAGTGTTGCCATTATGAACCTTAACAAAATGGAAAGCCACAGGACTGTCCAAATTCTCCCTTCTCACATCTCCCAAATGTTCCAAAATGCGAACCTTGATCTTTCTGGTAGTTTGACCAATATACCATAATGGTTGAACACAATCACACCCCAAAACATAAACCACCCCTTGTGATAGACAATTAAATTTTTCAAACGCCCTATATCTCTTCCCATTAATTTTCATTCCATCTAAATTTCTAAACAAATGACATACAGAACACCTACCACATTTCTCCATACCAACATTTTCTCCATCAACAGAATGTTCTAATTTTTTATTTAATAACTCCTTCAAGTTACCAAATCTTCTGTAAGAAAAACTAATATGAGTAGGAAGCAAACTTCCCACAATCATATCATCACAAACCACACTCCAAAACTGTCTAACAATCTTCTCTATGGTTTGAGAAAAATCTGAATATCTTGAAACAAAAAATAATTTCTCCTCCTTATCAGCATCTGTGTAACGTGTACTAAACTCACTTCTTACTTTCCTTCCACCACTCAATCTGCTTTTTAAACCTGACAGAATTTCTGTTGAATATCCTCTACTCAGAAGTCTATGAACCACTTCATCTAATGTCTCATCCCATAAATTGGGATCAGAAATGTTTCTCAGAATTCTTTTAAATTCCTGTTCAGGCAAAGCATTGATTAAATGGGTATAACATCAAATGTTTGGAGTAGTCTTTACTATTTATTCATTTATTTATATTTATTTACTCACTTATTTATATATTTATATTGTATAGTTTAAATGTTGGATAATGTGGATTATTGATAAATTAGTATTTAAATAGCATATTTATGGGTATTTCTATGAAAAATGGTATTTAAATGTTTTGTAAAGTAATTAAGCAAAAAGGAGGGAAAAAAGTTTCTATCAATTATTTTATAATTGGTTGATAGAATAATGAGTTTAATGTATTTGTATTTAAGGAGATGGGTTTCATTTGATGTATTGTTCCACTGAAGGCAAATTGCCGAGGTACCAGGACATGTGAATAAAGTGTTGTGGCTTTCCATCTCTGTGTTTGGCGTTTACTTTCTGCTACGTGTTGGAGTTGTTAAAGGTTTTTCCCAGCTGATTTTATTGCAGTTTGACAAACTGTTCACAACACTAAGTAAAGAAGGAGATTAAAGCCTTTAAAACATGTTATGTGTGAGCACAAAATTCTGCCACAAGAGGGTCTGTGTACGTTTTTCTGTTACTTGTGATGCTGTGTGTTGTATACTCCCACAACACATTTAAAGGTAGAAAAAGAAAATGAATCCATTTAGAATGGAGCATGGCGCTTTCAGCTTCCAGTGGAGCTTTGACCCCAAGCACAGCTTTGATAGCATCTCCCTCGATCTTGAGTTGAACTAGTCATTATCGGGAATGATTCTGTTCAGATATTTAAAAAAAAAAAGACAAAAAAGCAGAACAGAATTAACGCTTGTTCTTCTCTGGGTTCTGAGCCTAAATTGTGGAAGGGATGAAAAAGTTTGGCTTGTACTGTGATTTGTCATATTTAGTGGTGTGCATAATTTTGATCTCAAGACCATCATCTGCAAAGTTTTTCAGGTGTTAGTTTCAGTGACAGCAGCAAGCATACTGTGATGTGATGGAGATCTTCATTAAGGTCTAAACTTAGATGTTTTTCTCCCTTCCTACTCATCTGGTTGAAGGACAGACAAATGCACTTGATCGTTGCTTACTATTTCAGCCAGAATTTCTCCTCACCAGCCTCCATTCTGGCATCTATCCCAGTGAGGCTTGAGTTGAAACACAAGGCACCAGTGTAAAGCAGCTCTGTATATGTTGTTTGTGGCCCTGATGATGAGACCGCAGACCCTCTGGTCAGTTCCTTTAGATGTCAGCTCTCCCCTTGGTGTCAAAGCTTTCAGTGGCAAGACATTTGTGTTGGAGTTTTTCAGGCTTCAGCCTTGACCTCCTTAGGACTGGTCTCTATCCCATCTCTAACCGTACCAGTATTTGTGAGCTTGGCATTCTGACTTCTGGGCTGTTGCTTTTGATGCCTGGCCTGGGCTTGGTAGGTATGTCACTCCCATTGAAATTTGTGGCCAACTTGCATATCTTTACCAAACATTATAAATTGGACAGCTTGTCTAGATCCAGGGCTTCCTTTGGATCAGCAGTCTTAAAGACTGTCATATCATCATGCCACCTAGGGTTATCGATTTGAGATTCTGACCCATCAGTCATACCAGACAAATGAGTAGGTTGTAAAAGTTACTCACCATAACACTGGATCCTTTCAACCTAGTCTGACAAATACAGCATTCCTGTCATCCTTCCAAATTGTCATTCTTGGTTGACCTGTAAGATCATTTGGAAACTTTTCTGTCAATCTGTCCTGCATTCTTCCAGATGGTTATATCCTTTCCTGTTTATCTGAAAGAACTAAGGCAACTATGGAAGGGGAGAATTCTTAAAGGAGCATGAGACTTCGAGTTTCAGTGCGACTGGATTGGGTCCAACCCAGCAAGTGGCTTTTTATCAGTCAGTCGTAAAAGGACTAGAATGAAAGGATCCAGCATTGTGGTAAGTTCATAACTTCGGTTTCACTTAAAAATAACATTTGGAATTTCTGTGACTAGATGTATTGCTGCAGTACTTGTCCAGAGATGCTTGCTGGTCCTGCCATCTGATTCTTGGATTCATAGTTTTGCTACCCATTGATTTTGTCAAGACTGGGACACTGAATTGGTATAATGCAGTCATGTGAGGTACTCCCATTATAAGTGATTTGTGCCCCTATCTCTAGTTATTTATTCTAAAGTTTCTATTTTTAGTCTGTGTTGTATGACAGAGGAGTGTTCTGCATGTTGTGAGCTTGGCATGCTCATGTTTAGCCTCCTTGTCAGTATTGTCTTCAAAAGGAATTGATGGCAAAACAGGAGTGCTGGTTGTGCATTTGATAATTGCCACATTTATCAGTCTTTTCTCCCTCATTGGTCATCACAGCAGTACTACGCAGAGTAGCCTTATTCCCATAAGTAGTCTGTCTTTAATTGCAGGAGAGCCAACAGTGATTTCATTTGTTTAATATATTTGTATTTGGATCCAGGATGCATGGTAGGTCTTCCATTTAGATATTTGAGTAGAGCCTGGTGTCAACTACCATGAAGGCGTGGGAAAAGTTTGCAAGAGGGAAGCAGATTCTTTTCCCCTAAGTTGAGGGCAGTGGTAGAAACTAACATTCATTTCTGTAGTGAGAGCCTCTTCCACCTCCATTCCTGTTATGAAGCAAGAGTTTGAGGCTTCTAAAGTCCGACTAGCATTAATGAAGGGGAAGGGGTTAGACCTAAATTCATTATTTTGCAGTCCTGTCCTACAGAGTAGGCTTATGCAGTGCTCTTTTTTTCATTAATCCAGACTGCCGTCTCATGGCGCCTCTGTGCTTAACACTGAGCACGCTGTGAGACGGTAGTAATTACATGCTGTTACATCCGACTGCCTTCTCCCAGCGTATGTAAGTTTGCAGGCATATTATAGCCCCACTAAGTTGAAAAAGTAACTGTACTTTGTCAGTTACCTTGTCAATTTAGCGTGGAGTTTTGTTGTCTTCATATTTGACTTTATTTAGAAAATCTGCTTGCAAGCAGCCTATATTTGCAGCTCAACAGCAAGCCGATTTTCATTAAGCAACTGTGGCAGCCAATGAAAGTCACCTCTTACTTAACACTCCCCCCACACACACACACACTCTGTTCTGTCTAAACAAAAAGAGGGTCCTACAGTATATCTTCCCTTTCTTTTTCTGCATTTTGTGGAATTATTTACTGTATTCCTGTATTTATCTTGACATTCGTGTACCATTGGAAGCTGCAATGGAGATCCCAGTGCATTCTTGAAGACCCTAACTTCAGCTGCCAATTTTCACAACTGAGCCTGCCTAAGTCATCAGTATTGTAAGATGGTTTCATTCTGTACCTTTTTTAAAGTTACTTCCGTGCACTCTTAACAACCTTGGAGTTTATCTACTAGCCAAAACTTGTTAATCTATCACCTGTCAAAAATTGTAAGAAAAGTTACAAATCAACCAGCTTTCTTGCTTAGAGGTGTGCTTCCAAAAAAAATGAAAAGGAATCTGCGCAGTAATTATTATGCTGCCCTCCCCGATGCATTCATCTTTGAAAGAAAAACAATGCTAACTGCAATGTATCACAGGTTTTACTCCTTGTATCTTGCCTGTACTGAACTTTCTACACATGATGCAGCATGTAACTTTAACAATACTGTATGCTTTGACCCTTATGCTTTGTGTCAAGATTTTTGATTTGCTGAGGGCCTGTCACAAGACAAGGTAATCTCTAAGCAAAAATGGCAGTAAGTACGAGCTGTTATAAAGAGAGGCAGCAAGCAAAGGGGCACATGGTGGTTAGGTGTGCGTGTGACTGAGAGTAGGTTATGTAAAACTCACTGACTGAGGGAAAGTTTGATTTACTGTTTGTCGGTTGGGAAATCGCTGGTACCTTGTCACGGCAGCGAATAGAGAGGTCAGTTTTGCGTTTTTCCTCACTTCCTCCCTCTTCTCCAAGTTTGTGCGATCTGGAGTAGGTAGTAGTGCGGTTTATGGTGATTCACTTTTCTCAACGTCAATTGTGCATTGCAATGAGAGGGTGAATGCAAACACATCTGTGATATTCAAAATCCAAAGAGTGCATATATCCATTTGGTCACTGTCTTGTATGTAAACACATTGTCAATAATTTTAACACTGGTAAGCATTGAAGTGGACGTAAATAATTACACATGCAATGTAGAAGGTGTAAATTATGCCCCTACAATGTATTTTACATGGCTCAGACTATTTCAACATTTATGATAAGATTTCAGGAGCATTTCTGAGACATTTGTTGAAAAGAATTCAAAAACGGTTTCCTGTTTTATCAGCTTTATGGTGGAGATAATCTGCTAACAGTTTCTGTGGTAAAAGTTTTAATTTCGTTTATTTTTTTTTTTGGAGACTCCTGTTTTGAAGATATTCCCTTTATTTTCTTTCTTTTTTGGGTAGAGGCAAGTGTGGCAGCCATGAAGAGGGATTTGAAGGACCAGGAGATTATACATCAGGATTAGGGGTGACTGGAGTATTTAGCGGTAGGGACTATGGTTTGTGATTAGTGCTGTGGAGAAAATGGAACTTTTAGGTTTAGGGACAGGGGCAAAGGTTTGGGATTAAGTTTAGTGAGTGAAAGCAAGTTTTGGGTTTAGAGAACAACTGAAATGTATATTTTGGTGTCAGGGTTTGGGATAAGCATTACTGAGCAACTAGAAGTTTTAGGGTTAGGGAGTCAGGCAAATGTATTTCTAGGAAGGGACTAGGTGTATTACATTTATACTGCAGGGCTTGTGATTAGGTTTATAGGATGCATATCAAATATTTTGCCTTCATGGTCTTTATGAATGTATTCGTATGTGTTCTAAAGTATCCAGTCAGGAAAAAGACACATTCTTCAACTTCTGTTTTCATGGCAAACTGTGAAAAATTGTCTTTAGAATGATTTTGAGATATAAGAGGTCCCACTGGTAGGTGATTAAAAAATGGAGAAAATACAGGAGACAAGATGGATACTGGGAAATACCTTTGAGTTAGGTAGATGAAGGAGAGAACAGTGATCCACTTTGGATAGGGGCAAATGCCCCCTGCCTACATTGCTCATATATGCTAAGCCAATCCCTAACCTTACTCCTTTTTCTAACCCTACACATATTGCCAACATATTACTAAATATCCTTTCCTTAGCAGCATCAATGCTGATATATGGAATTTTTAGTAGGCTAGAATTTGTCAGTGATTTCTTACTTCATATTAGTAGTATTTCAGTGTTCTGTGCATTCAAAAGTTCCAGTTTCCACCTCACCACCATCTCCAGAAAGTGAAAGTAACTTAGTAGATGTTCATCGTGCATACAGCTGCAGTCATAACAGATGGGTTTTCCTGCAGTCAGGCGGGTCCTCGGTCGGCCGAATTCCAAAGTCTAGGTCCGGCGTCGGTTGTCGTCGCTTCTTCCCTGACGTCAGTGCGACAGGGGTATAAAAGAACCAGCCGACGCCATTTTCTTCAGTCTTTCTTGCCGCGTGGTGCCCGAAGCAGAAGCAGTTCGCAAGTGCCATCGGCCAGCTCCTGAGATTACGAATATTTTGCAACTGAAGTCTTCTTGAAAGTTAAGTACCCCGTTGGGGAAACTTTTCTTGCCTCAGACCGATGTCAGACAAAATTAATAATTGCATTTCATGTGGGAAGCAAATACCACATAAGGATTTTCATTCCCTCTGCATTCCTTGCCTAGGCCCAGACCACGACGTCTCGGCCTGTCGTTTTTGTGCTACATTCAACAGACGCACCATTAAGCGTCGGGCGGAGTTCGCCCAGCACCATTTTGGCAAAACATTTAATTACATTATGTCGTCGGATACTCAAGACTCCAGTTTTGAGTAAAAAACGCAAAGATAAGGTAAGGACCGACATACGAGGTCCGTGGCGTCTACCGACACCACGCCAAAGCCGACTACAGGTGGTCCACTTCTCAGTGAGGCGCCTACGCAGCCCCTGACTACCGACGACACTTCATTGGCGATGTCTACTGTACCCGAGGTCGCAGGCTCTTTGGCCCACACCCCGACTACCGATACCGAAGCCACTCTTGGCGGTGAAACTCAGAGTTTAGGCAGGTCTGCCACCTCTCAAAGTGTCTTCAGGCCTTCCTCTTCTTTTTCCATCAAGGCTTTCACTAAGTCTAAAGCAGCCATGCATACTAAGAGACAAGCTCCACAGGGCCCTTCTCAAGGCCCCATGCCTAAAAAACAGATGCTCAAAATGGCTGAGGATTTGATTACTCTTATCAGGGGTTCTCAACCCCCCCCGGACAAAAGGCCCAGAGTGGTACAAGACTCCCCCTCCTCGGACCAGGCCTCCATTATTTCAGAGCATTCTGATGACCAGGAACATTCATACTCCCCTTTTGAAGATTCTGATGCAGAGGAGTCCATTCCCTCTGTCTCCCCCCCTGAGGATTACTCTCTTGGGGAAACCTTGCATACCTTGAGGGAACACTTCCACTGGGAAGGCCAAGAGTACTCGGACTCCAAGAAAAGGCTTAGGGATTTTCTCTTGCTCCCTCAGCACAAGCCTCTAGCTATACCTCCTGTCTTAGACATTCTAGATGATGTGTATTCGGAGGCCTGCCTTAACCCAGACTCTTTACCTCCAGCCCCAGTCAAGCCTGACTGGTATTACCGGGTTCCTGACTCGCACCAATTCCTATACAAAAGCCATGTGGCTGACCCAGAAACTATCTCACAGGGCCCCAAGGGAATTAAGGCCTCCACTGCAAAAAATCCATTACCTTCAGAGAGAGATTCCAGAGCTTTAGAAAGGTGGGGGGGGAGGAAGGTATACACCTCGGCCACCTTAACCATGAGGGCATTAAACTGCCAGTTCCATATGTTAAAGTACCAACAGTTTCTGTTATCCCAATTGAGAAGCAAAATGTCACAGCCTGAACAACTAGACTTGAAGGAGTTGCAGGAGTTGATGCATAGTGCAGAACAAGTGGGTAAACATACCTTGCAATGTGGTTTCGATGCTTTAGAGGCCTCTTGTAGAGCTGCTGTTACAGGATCAGTCATACGTAGACATGCCTGGCTCAAAGAGCAAACCTTACCAGATCATGTCAAAGCTAAATTACTAGATGCCCCTCTGCAAAAAGATGTATTATTTGGTGTTAAAGCTGAGGAGGTATTAAAGAAAATGGCGGAAAAGGCTAAATCAATGCAAACAGTGAAAGATTTCCTACAGGTACAACCTCCACGTTTCAGTAGAAATTGGCCTTCCAAAAATTGGTCCTTTCCAGCCATGGACAGACCCCAAAGAGGTAGATACAGGCGCCTGAGGGGCAGAGGGCAATCTCAAGGATCGTTTAGAGGCAGACAATGGCAAGCTCCTACACAAAGAGGTGGTGAGGATAGTTCACAGCCATTCAGAAAGCAGACCCAATGACTTCCCCTTTGCATGCCAAGCAAAGCTCAAATGGCAGCACCTTTAGGCGGAAAACTGGCATTATTTTCAAAAAATTGGCATATTGTCACAAAAGACAAATGGATCCTGGACATTATAAACAGAGGCTACAGATTCCATTTTCACACCCTTCCAAAAATGAGAGGTATGCCAAACCTGCCACACAATCAAAGGGCAGAGGCACAAAAACAGATTTCATATCACATGGACATGAAAGCTATTCAAGAGGTACCTACACAAGAACAAGGTCAAGGTTTTTACTCCAGACTATTCCTGGTACCAAGGAAGGGAAAAGATTGGAGACCTATTTTGGGACCTATCCATCCTAAACACATTTTTACTCGTGCCAAAATTCAAGATGCTCGCATTACAGCGGCTTCTTCCCATGCTGGGCAAGGAGTCTTGGCTGGTAACATTGGACCTCAAGGAGGCATACCTGCATGTCCCAATCAGACAAGATTGCAGAAGATACCTCAGATTTCTTGCAGGTTCAACCCATTATCAATTCTCTGCATTGTCCTTTGGCTTATCTACTGCGCCCAGAGTATTCACGAAATGCCTGGCATCAGTAATTGTCTACTGCAGACTTCAAGGGATACAAATATACCCATATTTGGACGACTGCCTGATCCAAGCAGACAGCAAGCACATACTTCTGAAACATCTGGCTTTTGTAATAATGTTGTTGAATTCTCTGGGATACACAGTCAACAAAAAGAAGTCAAGGCTAATACCCTCTCAAACAATAACTTTCCTGGGTGCCAACTTGGACACAAACACCCAGATGGCCTACCTCACACCAGAGAAACAGGGGCAACTAACTCAATACTTCAGAAAACTAGCAAATTTCACCAGGCTGACTGCAAGGAAAATCCTGCAGGCTCTGGGATTCATGGCATCTTGCATCCTACAAATATCATGTGCAAAGCTGCATATGAGGAAACTTCAATGGTACCTGAAAAACCTATGGTCTCAACACAGCCACAGTTTGGAAACAATAATACCACTGATTCCATGTCTTCAAAAGGAATTTCTGTGGTGGGCTCAAGCATGCCAAAGAAACACAGGTCTCCCATTCTGCAAGCCTCAAGCAAATCAAGTCATGACAGACACCTTGGACTACGCCTGGGTGGCGCACATGACAGATCGGTGCATTCAGGGCAAATGGTCCCAAAAAGAAAAGCACCTACACATCAATCAAAAGGAAATGCTAGCAGTAATAAATGCTATTATAGCTTTCAAAAACCTTCTGCATCCAGGTCAACTATTGATAAGGACAGACAACACCACAGTAATGTGGTACATAAACAAACAGGGAGGAACCCATTCATACCCCCTATGCAGGCTGGCCATGTCTCTTTGGAACATGGCTCTGGAATTACAAATCAAACTTCAAGCACAGTACTTGCCAGGCAAGGAAAACACGCTGGCAGACAACCTAAGCAGAAATATGACAGATCCACACGAATGGAAGTTGCATCCTCAAGTTTTTACAGAGATAATTCAAGCATGGGGAAGGCCAGACATAGATCTCTTTGCCTCCCACAAAAATCACCAATTGGCAAAATTCTGCTCAAGGACCTTTCATCCACAGGCCTGGAGAGTGGACGCACTGTCTTTCAGTTGGACAACAATGACAGTTTATGCCTTTCCACCTCTTCCTCTGCTGCCCAAAGTTCTATTAAAAACCAGAGCAGACAGACCAAAGATGATTCTCATTGCTCCAGACTGGCCAAGACAACACTGGTACCCACTCCTGAGGAGCCTGACTCATTCCCCACCACGGATCCTACCTCTAATGCCTCTTCTGACTCAGCACAGCTTCAAAACTCTTCACAGTCAGCTGAAAACACTCAATCTGGCCGCATGGAAGATTCCTTAACTTCACAACAGACCCTACTCTCCAAGGAGGTGCAGGATGTCATTTTGGAAGCCAGAAGGCCTTCTACTAGAAAAGCTTACTCAGCGAAATGGAAACTGTTTTGTGCCTGGAATGAGAAAAAGGGCCAGAATCCTGGAATACTGAATTTACCTCAAATATTACAGTATCTAGCTGAGATGCTAAGCAGTGGACTTTCATTCTCCTCCATCAAAATCCATGCCTCAGCCATTTCTGCAGAATACAACACTGATCCTCCTTTATTCTCTCACCCCATGTTAAAACAGTTCCTCAGAGGGGCTAAGAATATAAAACCCCCAAGGGAACAACCAGTACCTGCTTGGGACCTCAATTTCATTCTAGAAAAACTGACCTTGCCTCCTTTTGAGCCAGCTGCCTCAACAGAACTGCAATATTTGTCCTGGAAAACAGCCTTCCTTCTGGCTATCACCTCAGCTCGCAGGGTATCGGAACTACAAGCCCTCATGGCTGTGCAGCCTTTCATCATTTTCCATCAGGACAGAGTTTCCTTACGAACCAATCCGTCCTTTATGCCAAAGGTGGTATCCAGGGTAGCTTTGAATCAGGCTATCCACTTACCTACCTTTCACCCTAATCCTCAAAACAAAGGGGAGAGACTACTACATTCCTTTGACATCCACAGACAGCTGTGTTATTATTTGGACAGAACAAAGCCTTTCAGAAAATCAGAGCAACTCTGTGTCCTATGCTACAAGAGCTCAAGGGAAGCCAATTTCCAAACAGACAATCTCAAAATGGATAGCCCACTGCATACGCTTTTGTTACTCTTTTCATGGTAAAACTGTACCTGCAGACATCAGATCTCACTCCACAAGGGCCACAGCTACCTCAGCAGCTTTCCTCAGAGGGGTTCCCACCAAAGATATTTTGGAAGCAGCCACTTGGAGTTCTGTGCATACCTTCTCCAAGCACGATCACCTACCATTATACTCCAAAACTAGAGCAGGCTTTGCCACTGCAGTCTTGCAGGGCATCCTGGCTCCTCCTAGTTCCACCTAGTGCCTACCACCCCTTTTTTAGCTTTGGGATTCTACCCATCTGTTATGACTGCAGCTGTATGCACAATGAACATAGCACTCTAACATCTACATTTATGGTAGGTACAAAACTGTACTTTATACCCAAACCACCACGGAAATACTGGAAGCTTTGATTGTACAGTGAGCTTTCTTTCTGTTAACAGCAGACTTTAGCAGAATGAACTCATGTCACGCAGTTTTACATTATTAAAACTAATCTGTTTAAATAATGTAATCACATAAAGTGCTAAAATGTTAAAACATCATAAATATGTATAACTTTATCTTAGAATGCATGTGTGACGATATTTGAGCTATGAGGTATAACTACTGGGAGCAAACCTTTTCTTTTTGCAAGAATTTTGAATTAATCCAAAGTTAGTGGGGGTACAAAGGCCCAAAATCAAGGACAGTTTTATACATTACACCCCAGAGCTGAACAACACAGTGCATCCTCCCAGATTGTCATACAGTTTAGCAGTTGTGGTGGCTGTGTCACCCCTCCTCCCCACCACATCTGAGGGGTGAGCAATTTGCTCACAACACAAACATTAAATTTGAATCATTGATCCTTCCCTTTTTTGTTATTTCAATACAGTGCATTTGGATACATTTTTGTTTATTTTTCTACGATTCTGGTTACAGTAGTCTACAGTTAGAGTAATTATCATTGGTTCATATGGTTTGTTTCATTGCATACTGGAAAAATGTTCAAAACTATAAATTTAAAAGATAATCTAACAAGTGATGCCGTATTATATAAGGGATACAATTTAGTTTTTCCTTGGACCTACATTCCTTACCTTTGTTTGTACGTTTCAAAACATAGAAGGATTTCCTCACTAGTGTAGACCTGTAATGGCCAAAGGATAGATTAATGTATGTGCGTGCCCCCAAGTCCCTGACTACTGAGTCACCTCTTAGGGATGTGGTGTCAATATGACAGTTACAAGAGCTGGATGACTTCCTGGGGGGTACTGTTGTGCATTTCTTGCCATTTAGTGTTAGTCCATGGTTCAGATGCCAGTTATTTGTCTGTTAGCCTTTTATGGAGAGCATTTGTGGCAGTGGTTCCATTTGAGGTTGTGGACATAGCTTAAGAGTGTCTTCTGGTTGACCTTGGCCTGGTAGGACAAATGTACCTCAGATTTGGCTTTAGTAGATTTTATTTGTCCTCAGATCTGTTTGTGTAGTTTGCGACCGCTTTTATCTTGCTGAGTTCTGCACCTCCTACTTTTTGCCATGATTTTCTTCCTTCTGTTACACAACCTATTGATGTTGTGATTCCACCAGGGTGGCTTGTTTTTTTTGAGTTAGCTGTGTACTTGCTGCTGTTGGGTTGGATGAGTGTTTCCAATAATACATGGGTTTCCTGGGTCATGGAGGGGGACCTATAGCTTGCAAGTCAGTGCTATGGGATTTGGCTTATGATACTTTGAAGATGGAGAAGCTCAAGTTCATTGTCCTGTTTGACCAGCCTTGAGGTACACAACCACAGTTAGTCCCTGTCTGCATAGTTGCTGGTCAAACTTTTAACTGAAGGGTGCAATATACAAAGGAAACATGATGGGACATCTATTACTTCCATTATTTCTTGCCAGTACTTGGTTCTGCTCGCCATTTCATTTGGATTTCGGCCTGCAAAGTATTGTTACTACTTTCTGGTTTTTGACATTGCATATCTTCCGTTGCCTACATAGGCCACTAAGTCTAGCAAAAGACATTACAATCAATTTCTTACAGAAGTCTCCTGACTTACTTGCTGAGTATTTCAAGGATGGGGTTACCATATGTTTTGGGCTTTTTCCTTGGCTTTGTCGGTCACTTGTGGAATTTAGCTGGGAGGAAGGGCTCACTATCTAAATGTTGTACTATTACTGAATTGTTAGTGTTATTATTTTTCTGACTGTTACACGTAACTCATTTTTTGTTAAATCACTGCTCTTCATATTGATCACTGAACACTGATATTGTTAGGCACAGGATTGGGATGTGCCTTTTTATTTTTCACAACCATCATAATATTATTAAGCCTTTTCCTGAATCACTTTAGATTATTGTCAGCCAATACTGCCAGACCTTCCAGTTTGATATCTTTTACTGATCAGGAATGCACACTTGTTAGTGCTCCTATAACCTGATCGCTCCTGTCCTTTGGAATTAGTATTTTCTGGTAAATCACTGAGGATTATAATCTGGTAATACTGCAGGAGTGAAATGTTAGTTATTAATGTGCGTATGTAAAATACCAGTATGTAGAATTCTTCAATCAAAATAGCAGCACAACCTGCACAAATACAGCGCATGCAGTGGGAGGTGTTGTATTAATGCTTTGCTTGCACAAATAAACTGCTTTTACTTCATAGTACAATGCATCATTTTTGTTTTCAATATTATGTATGTACAACTCCGAGTAACATCCTGTACAACCCTTTTAACATGCCACTAACTTTGGGGCATTATACATGTTTCAGTTAGCATTCTACTTTGTGCAGAAATCTTTTTGTGATACCCCCTGTAAAGTGGGCTTGTCTAGAAGACTGTGACAGTTAACAAATACAGATAAGTGTTGAGTACCTGGCCAACTGGCATTAGGAGTCTTGTTCCTAATTACCTGACTATGCCTCCAATAACTAGGAATTAAGAGGTGAGAGAGAGAGACACAAGGCATGAAGGAGTGGAATAAGGTGATAAATCATCACTTCAACTATCCTGAGGGAAATTGTTTGCCTTCCTTAGGGCAATATATAGTCCCTGGCAGGAAGTTGTGGTGGGGTTTAGGTTCATACTTGCTTGCTGGTACCATATAGTCCCTGAGAATGGACTTACAGATTACTATACAGGCTTAGATCTCTTAGTTACTACACACAACAGCTGTCAGAGCGTAGAAGACACTTGTCAAGTAATCTCTTTCAAGACATAGGTTGCTGATTATAAAAGCCAGTAAAATTTGCAGTCCTTATGCAG
>NC_056739.1:1469840062-1469879203 GCF_019279795.1 Protopterus annectens
CAGTAGGAGAATGTTTGCCTTTCCAGTAATTTGAGGCTGATATGTGCAATTCTGTTTGTCATTTTAAGAATACAGATATTGTTGGGTATGAAAATAATATGCAGTCTCCAGAGTTCCTTATGAAGAATGTGCTGTCATTTGAAAGAGGAAGAACTGGAAACAGAATTTTAAATGCTTTGAGAGATTTGGTAATATGTAGGTGGGGTGGCATTTTTCACAGAGAATTGCACATGAATAAGTGGACAGTAGGTACAGCTGGGAGAAGGATTAATTGTGAGATTTCATTAAGTAGTCATTGGTATAAGAACTTCCCACTAAATGTAGCGGATTTCATGGTGAAGATAACTGTCCGGGGAAATGGAAGAGTAAGGAATAGGGAAGGATGAATAAGCTTGGCATTGTGCCATATTAAGTTTAATGTGGCACATCTCATCTTTTGCTTACTTCAAATAAGTGCAATTGATAAACTGCTCAGTTGCACGTGGCTGTATAGTGGTCCCACCAGGTCAGAAAGGATAAGGCTTTTACTCTGGTTTTCTTTGTTACTAAAGAAACCAAGGACCTTTAATCCTTTCAAGACCTTGGCGACCTAAACCACTTTATCCGAGAAGATTACTTGCACAAGTTCATGGAGCAGTTAGCCCTTCTTGTTTGCTGTGAGACCTGTAGATATGTGAAGATGGGCATCCTGGATGTTCAAAAAGTACAAGGGAATCCAGGAGGTGTTGAGATTAGGGGGTTGGAGGCATCCATTAACAATTCTGGATGTTCCCATTTAATTTCACCTAAGCCCCCAGATTCACCACTTGTGCATTTGGTGAATAAAGGCTGCATGAGTGAAAGGTTTTCTTCTCTGGATAACTGGCTTCTGGCTGCTTCTAGCAAAAATCAGTTTGCCATCAGCAAGGAAGGCCCACTTGAGACTTGTCCTTGGGAATTAGTCACATCACAGTCATACCTGTCAACTGTCAATATTTTTGCCTCCTATTTTTTTTGTCTGTTCCTCATAAAGTTTGAGGTTTTCTGAGAAATCACTGAAGACTGAAGGCATTAAATGACATGCATTTGAGTTTGACTTCGTATCCTTAAGAATATGCATAGTAACACACATCTTGTTTTAGCAACTGTCTAAGTTTATAAGAGCAATATTTAAAATATCTCCCTATTTGGGGCCTTTGTCGTCCCCCCCATTATTTTGGGCTGTGTCCAGATTTTTTTACTGTAAGAGGTTGAGAGGTATATTAACAGCTGCAGTGTGGGGCAACCTACACCTGTCTCTGATGCTGAGATGCATGGAGGGTGTGACTGTGGACTTTATCCCCACAACACTTCCTAATAAATTGTATGCCACGAGATGCAAGTACTTGGTGATCATGCTCAGACACTGCTTGCTTATGCCCAACCAGTGGTTCCTCAGCCTGTGAATAATGAAGGTATTCTATCTTGCATTGGGTGGCAGTCCCTTCTGCAGTCTGTTCACATCCCTGGCTAGTGGCAAATGATGCAACTTCTACTTTCTTATCCCCCTCATTTTGCTCATTTCCCCTTATTCAGATATTCTTCTGGAATGCAAGACCGTGCCAAACCAAGGTAATTCTCGTAGGGCATTACTGGCCTTTGCAGGTTTGGTTAGTCTACGTTTTGTCTTTATCTGTTTGGGAAAGCCACTGTTTGAAGCCTTTCAGAGCCCTGCTTGACACCCCTGTATGCAACTTTTTCCAGCTCTGCATGCCCTTCATCTCATCTAACCTCATGGTTACCCAACTTCCATTAATGGGCAAGGACCCTTCTTACCTTTTATAGTGTAGTCCAGATCCTTGTATCTACCTAGAGTATACCCCTCAACTTTAAAGAGAACAGAAATTAGGAAAAATTCCCTAATAATTTGGGACATTTGGTTAAAAAAAAAATCTGAGCTTGATTAGCATAAATGTTTTATTTTAGCATCTTGTATTTATAGAAGTATAATCATTACTGCTTCAAACAAGGCACTTCCACTGCATCATCGAACATTTGTTTGCAGCGTATATATGAAAATAGACTAGAAGAATTACTGCACCTGTTGACCTGTTTTTTGTACTCAGCAAGTTTTATTACTAGTATGAATAGTACTTGCCATTGTCTTAACATCTCTCTAATTACCATAAAGGAGGAGGAAGTCTGTAATTATAGTGCATGGTGTTAAAACAGCATTGCATATCTTGTCTGAAGATGTAACAGTATGAGAGCTCTCTTGCTGCAAGACTGTACTAATCCAGCTGCTGTCCACACCTGGTCCTTAGACCTATTCAGTCAACCTTTGACATGAATCTTTATCTTAATCATTGCTCACTTTAAAGGCTTCCATTCCCAAACATGCTCAGACTGTAAAGATGTGCTCATGATGTAATGAGAACAGTAAGAACACTAAGGAAAGTCTTGTGTTTATAGCTAGGATTTGAGGGAGGAAAAGGATGTGCTGTGGTAGTACCATTCTGTTAGAAAGTGTCACTCAGACAAGCAAACTTTGAAGAGTGAAGGAGAATCAAACTAAAAATCACATTCAGTCTGTTAGCAGGCAATAGAATACCTTGATATCACAGTAGTACAACTGAAAAATTGTATATGCAGATGTTCATCGTGTTTCACTTTTGCAGTCATTACACTTGGGTTATCCTGCTGGCAGGCTACCCGCAGTCGGCCTGAATTCCAAAGTTCTGGTCCGGCGTCTGTTGCTGTTGCCTCTTCCCTGACGTCAGTGCGCCAGGGGTATACAAGATGCAGCCAATGCCATTTTCTTCAGTATTTCTTGCCGCGCGGTGCCCGAAACAAAAGCAGTTCGCAAGTGCCGGTCGGCCGACTCCTGAGATTTTCGAAATTGAATTTCAGAGCAGAAGTCTTCAATAAAGCTAAGTACCCCGTTGGGGGAAACTTTTTCTTGCTCCAGACCGATATCAGTAAAAGTTAACAATTGTATTTCTTGTGGGAAGCAAATACCTCATAAGGATTTTCACTCTTACTGTATTCCTTGCTTAGGCCCTGACCACAACATTGCTAGTTGTCGGTTTTGTGCTAGATTCAACCAACGCACTATTAAGCTTCGGTTTGATTTTGCTTTACATTACTTTGGCCGAAGGTTTAACTACATAATGCCGACAACTGGAACTCATAAAAGAATGCAAAGACAAAGAAAAGGACAGGCATCCGAGGTCCAAAACCGACAAAGCCTCTTCTAGGCCAGTCGCCGGTTCTCAGTGAGGTGCTTTTGCAGCCCCTGACACCCGCTACCTCAGAGCCGCAGGCCGCCTCCGACTCCCAAGTGGAGACAACTAGGCCTCTGGAAACGCAAGGTATTAGGCCTATGGAAACTATTCCCTCAGATGGGTCTGGAGCCGCTGAGCAGGCATTGGCTTCTGAGGGTGTTTTCAGACCTACACAGCTTACTATCAAGTCCACTTCAGCAGCCAAGGCAAAGTCTAAAACACTATTAAAGACAAAGAAACAAGTACAGCATTCTCCTGGACAGTCATCCATGCCAAAGAAACAGATGCTTAAAATGGCCGAGGACCTAATTACTCTGATCAGGGGGTTCCCATCCCCCTCCTGATAAAAGGCCTAGGCAAGACACTGACTATGACTCCTCTGACCAGGTTTCTATTTCCTCTGATTCCTCTTCAGAACAGGGATAGTCTCTTCCTCCGTATGAGGACTCTGATGCTGAAGAATCTATCCCTTCAGCCTCTCCTCCTGAGGATTACTCTTTTGGGGAAACCTTGCCCACCATGAGGGAGCATTTCCATTGGGAGAGCCAGGATTATTCAGAATCCAAGAAAAGGCTCAGAGACTTTCTTTTACTGCCTCAGCACAGGCCCCTTGCTATCCCCCTGTACTAGATATCATTGATGTTTTTTCTGAATCCAGTTAGTCTCCAGATTCTTTAACCCCTGCACCATTCAAGCCAGATAGGTACTACAGGGTCCCAGACTCTCATAAATTTCTTTATAAAAACCCTGCTGCTGACCCAGAAACAATTTCTCAGGGTCCCAAAGGGGTCAAGGCTTCCACTGCAAAAAACCTTGTTCCCTCTGATAGGGATTCTAGAGCTCTGGATAGATGGGGGAAAAAAGTTTACACCTCTGCTACTTTAGCTGTAAGGGCTTTAAACTGCCAGTTTCACATGCTTAAATATCAATAATATCTAATGTCTTTGCTAAAACAGAAAATGCTTACAATCTCAGAATGTCCTGACAATAAGGAAATGCAGGATTTATTGCATGCAGCTGAACAAGTGGGAAAGCATACTCTGCAATGCGGTTTTGATTCATTAGAGGCTTCTTGCAGAGCCGCAGTTACAGGTTCTGTCATTCGAAGCCATGCTTGGTTAAAAGAACAAAGTTTACCTGATCATGTTAAAGCAAAATTATTGGATGCAGCATTACAGCATGATACTTTGGTGTTAAGGCAGAAGAGGTGTTAAAGAAAATGGAGGATAAAGCAAAATCAATGCAGACAGTGAAGGATTTCTTACAGGTTCAGCCACTTAGATTTAGCAGGAACTGGCCTTCTAAAAATTGGTTCTTTCCAGTGTCAGACAGGCCACAAAGAGGCAGATACAGATGCCCAAGAGGCAGACCTCTGCCCCAAGGCTCATATAGACCTAAACAATGGGGTGCTTCAGCCCCCAAAGGAGGAGAAGACAAATCACAACCTTATAGGAAATGGTCCCAATGACTTCCCTGTACAAAGGCCAAGCACTTACCTTTTGGCAGCTCCCTTAGGGGGAAAACTAGCACTTTTCTCACAAAATTGGCACATGATCACCCAGGACAAATGGGTACTGAATATTGTTTCTCAGGGTTACAGGTTCCACTTTCACACCCTACCAAGGTCAAAAGGTATGCCAGACCTGCCACAAAATCAATGGGCAGAGGCACAAAAACAAATTTCTGCTCTCATGGACATGAGAGCTATTCAAAAAGTGCCACAGCCAGAACAGGGACAAGGATTTTTACTCAAGACTTTTCCTGGTACCCAGAAAGGACAGAGCCTGGAGACCAATACTGGACCTGTCAATTCTAAATACTTTCCTGGATGTTCCAAAATTCAAAATGTTGACACTGCAGCAACTTCTACCCAGGCTGGGCAAGAAGGCTTGGCTAGTTACTTTGGACCTCAAAAGAGGCATACCTGTATGTCCCAATCAGACAATCTTGCAGCAGATACCTCAGATTCATAGCTGGCTCAATGCATTACCAATTCTCTGCACTGCCCTTTGGCTTATCTACTGCGCCCAGGGTCTTCACAAAATGCCTGGCACCAGTAATTGCATTTTGCAGACAAAAAGGCATTCAAATATATCCCTACTTTGACGACTGCCTTATTCAAGCAGAGAGCAAGGACATTCTACTAAAGCATCTGGAGTTTGTAAAAAGATTACTAATTTGCCTAGGGTACACAGTAAACGAAAAGAAATCAAAACTAGTGCCATCTCAAGAGATAATATTCCTGGGTGCAAGCTTAAATACAACTGCCCAGATGGCTTATCTCACGCCAGACAAGCAAAGGCAACCGACTCATTACTTTCAAATGATTGCAACAAAGACCCAGCTACCTGCAAGAAAAATTCTGCAGGCTTTGGGCTTCATGGCATCCTGCATTCTGCTAATTCCATATGCAAGACTGCATATGAGGCAGCTACAATGGTATCTAAAAAGTGTTTGGACTCAACATTGCCACAGCCTGGAAACAATCATAACTCTTATTCCCTGTCTGTAACAGGAGTTTCGATGGTGGGCACTGGCCTGTCTCCACAACAAGGGACAGCCTTTCACTTTACCCACAGCCAGGCAGACACTAACAGATGCATCAGATTATGTCTGGGGGGCACACATGGCAGGCAAATGTATTCAAGGCACGTGGCCCACGGACCAAATGCATCTTCACATCAATCAAAAAGAGATTCTAGCTGTACAGAATGCCCTGACAGCCTTCAAGGATCTACTACATCCAGGACAACTATTACTAAAGACTGACAATACTACAGTTATGTGGTACATAAACAAGCAAGGGGGCACACATTCCTACCCCCTCTGCAGGCAAGGGGGCACACATTCCTACCCCCTCTGCAGGCAAGCCATGACTTTGTGGAACACAGCACTGACCTATCAAGTACATCTGCAGGCACAATTCCTGCCAGGAAAGAAAAATACTTTGGTAGACTAAGCAGAAACCTCATGGACCCTCATGAGTGGAAACTAAATCCACAGGTCTTCAGCATGATAGCAAGGAAATGGGGAATGCCCAGCCATAGATCTTTTTGCCTCCCCTCACAACTGCCAACTACAGAGATTCTGCACAAGGACTTATCACTCACAAGCATGGAAAGTGGATGCTCTATCATTCAGCTGGAAAACCCTAACAGTTTATGCCTTTCCACCGCTGCCTCTCCTTCCCAAGTTGCTCCTAAAAGTCGGACAAGAGAAGCCAAAAATGATTCTGATTGCCCCAGACTGGCCACGCCAGCACTGGTACCCAATCCTAAAGAGCTTGTCTCAAGGGCCAGCCTGGATTTTACCTCAAATTCCTCATCTTCTGACTCAACAAAACAATCAGATCCTGCACAGCCAACTCAGAACCTTAAATCTGGCTGCATGGCAGATAATATAGCCACTCGGAACACACCTCTCTCTAAAGCTGTTATGGCTGTCATTTTGGAAGCCAGGAGACCCAGCACCAGGAAATCTTTTGCAGAAAAAATGGAAGAGATTCTGTGTTTGGAACCAGGCACAAGGACTTGAACCACTTGTTCCAAATATTCCTCAGATTTTACAATACCTAACTGAGATGCTGGACAAAGGCCTGTCCTCGTCATCAATTAGGATCCATGCCTCTGCCATTTCAGCTCATTACAATACGGAACCTCCTATTTTCTCTCATCCACTGCTAAGACAGTACCTCAGAGGGGCATAAAATACAAGACCCCAAGGAGAGCACCGACACCTACATGAGACCTCAACTTTGTCTTAGAAAAGCTCACACTGCCTCCTTTTGAGCCAGCCAATACAGCTGATATAAAATTCTTATGGAAAATGGCTCTGCTCCTTGCAATAACTTCAGCAAGAAGAGTCTCAGAGTTACAGGCATTAATGGCAGTGGAACCTTTTATCATTTTTCATCCGGACAGGGTTTCTCTAAGGACAAACCAAACATTTATGCCAAAGGTAGTATCCAGTGTGGCTCTTAACCAAACCATTCATTTGCCAACATTTTATCCAAATCCTCAGAATAAAGTGGAGAGACTCCTGCACTCTTTGGACATACACAGGTAGCTACGCTTCTACTTGGACAAAACAAACCTTTCAGAAAAACTGAGCAACTGTTTGTAGCATATGCTGCAGGATCACAAGGAAAGGCTATCTCAAAGCAGACTATTTCAAAATGGATAGGACACTGTTTTCGTTTCTGCTATGCACAGTATGGCAAGCCAGTGCCTAAGAATATTAGGCCACATTCTACCAGGGCAGCAGCCACTTCAGCAGCCTTTCTCAGAGGAGTACCAACTAAGGAAATTTTGGAGGCTGCAACTTGGAGTTCAGTGCACACTTTTACCAAGCATTATCACTTACCTCTTTACTCTAAATCCAGAGCAGGCTTTGCCACTGCAGCTCTGCAGGGCCTCATAGCCACTCCTAATCCTATTTAGACCCAGCCACCCTACCTCAGCTTTGGGATTCAACCCAAGTGTAATGACTGCAACAGTGAAACACGATGAACATAGTACAGTTGTGTACCTACCATAAATGTAGATGTTCGAGCGTATTCACTGTTACAGTCCAGGTTACCCACCCTCCATCCCCCTTTCTTTGCTGGGACTTATCTATACTTCTCTATCCTATACAACCTATGTGGTGTATTTGCTTGTAGATGAAGGTATTGTTTCTATTTTACTGCATGTTTTTATAAGCAATATGTATTGCCTACCTTCTTGGGGGCCACCTGACATCTGGTGCAAGAAAAACTGAAAAAAATGGCGTCAGCTGCATCTTGTATACCCCTGGCGCACGGACGTCAGGGAAGAGGCGACAGCAACCGACGCCGGACCAGGACTTTGGAATTCAGGCCGACTGCGGGTAGCCTGCCAGCAGGATAACCCAAGTGTAATGACTGCAACAATGAATACACTTGAACATCTACATTTATGGTAGGTACACAACTGTACTTTTTCCACCCGAGTCCTACCTAACTCAGAAGGATAGCACTGATTTTTGCCCTCAGATTTATCTTCATAAAGTTAAACCTATTAAATGGTGTACACCAGCTCAGGTGAAAATGTTAACTAGTTTGTGCCAGCAGCATAACCAGCACCTATTCAGGGCTAGTGTTTATCTGGTCTCACATTTGTGAATTACTATCCAATGGCCTGCCTTACTCAAGGTTCATTTGTTGGCCTTTTTAGCAGACCTGCTTATTAATCTCAGTCTTTCCATGCATTCTCATGAAAAAATGTTTTTGAAAGGGGTTTTGCATAAGAGGCGTCCAAGAAAACTAGTGGCTCCTTCTCAGAATCTTAATTTTGTATTAGAAAAGCTAACCACTTCCTCCATATAAACCCGCTTATCAGGCAAAAATGAGCTTCTTAACATGAAAAACTGAGTTAATTACTGCTCTGACCTCTGTGAGAAGAGTATCTGAGTTGCAAGCTCTTATGCTGGGTCAGCCCTATCTCATTTTTCACAGGGACAGAGTTTCTTTGAGAACTAGTAGCATCCACGTTTACTTCAAGCCAAACCATCCATCTCCCTCCTTTCTTTCCTGAATCCAAAAATGAGGAAGAAAGGATACTCTGTGCATTGGATGTCCACAGAGAACTCTGGTACTATCTTGCCCTAACAAAAATTTTCAGATCTTCTATCAGTTGTCCATTTCTTGCAAAGTTAAGGTGCAACCTGTGTCAAAGCAGATATCTCCAAATGGTTGTTGCAGGCTATTACCTTTTATTTTCTACCACAACAAAACAATTCCAGGCAAGGTCAAGTCTCACTTTGCTACAACCTTGGCTACATCTATGGCTTTTTGGGTTGGATTCTAGAAGTATTCTAGAGACAGCAACTTGTCCTACTATGCATACATTTACAAAACACTACAAGCTGGATTCCTTCTCTAGGTCTAGATCACGCTTTGCTAGGACCATTCTGCAGGGGCTCCTGGACCCTTCTACAATCTCCCAAATGTAGTAAGCAAGGATAATCTACCCATGTAGCTTAGGCTATTGCAACAGTGATCAGTATGATGAACATAGTACAGTTGTTTAAACTTATAACAGTAGGTGTTTAAATAGTCACTGTTTCAGCTGCTTCCTCCATTCCCCTTATTTATTTGGTGTGTTCTTGTGCCAGGATGTGGGCATTCATTTCTTTTTACTCTTAGCTGTGTCTTCTCAGGGCTCAGCCTCCCTGTCTGTTGGACTTGAAAGGTCTGTAGGGCTTGGCGACTAAACCGAGCTTTGACAGCTGAGCTCGCACTAGCAGTTTGAGTGTGTGGAAGGTGCCGTGAAGCTTTGTAAGCTGGCCAGCTGTTATCCTTGGCAGGATATAACCATATAGCTTAGACTGCAGCAGTGATCATTCAAGCATCTACTCTTATGGTAAGTTTACTTACCCAGCTGTACTTTCTCAGCCGTTTCATGTAAAACGGATGAAAAACTTGTCAGACGTACCCATTTTAAAGTATAATCCAGGTGTATCCTCAACTGCCTTACCTAAATGTACTTAACACTAGGCTCACACTTGGGGGAAAAGGGAAGTTTTCTACAAGTTATGGTTGACTTTGCTGTCAGTGAGATGGCATGCTTCCACATTACCACAGTTTGCTTCAGAGGTAGAGTTCCACAATTAAGTAAGACACTATTCTTGTTTGTAAATTATTAAATGTGCGTGTTCTTTCTGGACTTCAGTAAGTAAAACTTTCAATAGGTAAGCTACCACACTGAGTAACTTGTGTTGACAAAAAAGTGTACTGCATCACAGTTTGCCATAGAGAGCATTGACATAACTTATTTCCACCATAAGTCTTTGCAGTCCCCCACCTTCGGATACTTTGTATGTGCTTTTCATTAATATATACCCCCTTGCAAGACTGTTAATATCCAAACACTGTCTCCATTAGTAGGTTTCTGCCAAGTTTTTGTCTGCTAGATAATCTCCTTGACATATACCTGAATGTATTTTTGGCAACATTGCTGAGATTGTAATAGACAAACTTGGAGTACAACAGAACAGCAGTAACAGAGGTAACACTTGTGATCGGAGAGAAAGTGCCATTAGGCTACCGGCCATTCTACTTTTTCGCTTGTTTCCCTGAAAGGGTTGTGTGGTATGTTTAGAGGTGTAAGGACAACCTGGTTTGCTTTTCTTTATGATGAACCGAAAATTGCTAACAGTATGACGTAGTTAGGTAATGCACAGTAACAGAGTACTGTGTTCAGTTTTCCACAGCTATCATCTGCGTACTGTCCTGACTCTGAATAAAGCACTTAAGCTTCTAGGTCATCTCTGAAAGAAAAGATGGTTATGGTTAGTGGATCATGATTAGTAAAGGCTGAAATAAGTTGCTGTCTGAATCCATAGATGCTACTCTGACACACAGGGACACCTAACATATAATTTGCTTTCCTGCTAAGTAAGGCGAACAAATGCTGTGTGATGCAGGTACTTCATTGTTGCTCCCTGTTTGTGTTTTTGCATTTACATTACCAGTGAGGAGTGAATATTTTCACATTTTGAAAGTTTCTTCTGCTTTTTATTGTAGGTGCTAGTTTTGGGAAACAAAAGAGACCTCCAAAATGCCTTGGATGAGAAACAGCTCATCGAAAAAATGTAAGTTATCAGTGTAATTTTTGGTAACAATTTATCATATGATGCTCAGAAAAGGAGCCTGCAGTAATGTAAGCAGTGCTCTGGATTCTACAGAGGGGTTTGGACCCATGTTACTTAAATAATCCATTTGCATTTTATATTTATAACATTTATGGCGTTTGTTTGATCATTTTAAGATTTTCTATGAAAATTCAGGAATGTTTACAGTTTCTGAATGCAATTTATTTGAAAAGTGCACTTATAAAGAAGTTTTAACCCCTTTTCTTCTGTGTGGTGCAGTGTTGGAATTGGTTAAATTACTAAAAAAAAAAAAAAAAAAAAAAAAAACGAGGGTGAAATGCCTACAACTGGAGTTAACTATTTTTGTTAGAGAGAGAAAAAAGTACTTTCCAGTGCATTTCAGGGGAAACTACATTCTGGGAAAAGTAGCAGATCCAAATTTTAAGTATACCTGCTTCTTTAATATATATCATTATTTACATGCTTGCTATCTTAAATATTTTAGCAGTTTGTCTGAACTACTTTAAGACTTGCTTATTCCTCTAAACACATTTTAAGACCCCCAGTGGTATAGTAAAATCCAATGCCTGATTATTTCTGTTGTCTTGATGCCTGAAGAGTCTGTGTGGGATGACATTGGATATTTGGTCTTTTGTCAGTAATGAGGCAATAACTGAACGAGACGTTAAGCATAGGACCAGTTCTCAGGCTCAGACGAGCTAGATTATAGTCTGTATTTTTTATAATGTTTTTTAGTTTTTATTTTATGTTTATGCTTTACCAACAGTTCTTATTACATTTTTACTACATACATAGTTTTTTTTTTCTTTTACATAGTTTTTTGCAATTTTTATGTTGTTGTTGCTTGTTTTATGATTGTTTATTATGTTTTATTTATTTATTTAGTAAAGTTTCTTTTTAGTTAGGAGTTGGAATATTTAATAGAGGAATATATAATTTACATTTAACATGATTTTTTTACTTTTTTTTGTATTTTTTATTATAGTGTATATATATGTTATATGTGTTAGAATGTGTTACTGTGTTTTTAAAGTTTTATTTGTTTTTAAATTTTTTTATCAAGACTGAATTTTTAATCAATTTTTAATTGCTTTTTTAGTACCAACCAAAATCCAAATGTGACTGAGCTCATTTAAGCACTGTTTTTTTTTTTGTTTGTTTTGTTTTTGATGACTTGAAAAACTGGAATTGTCCACAAATTGGCGCTTGTCATCATGTTGTGTTGTGAAGGATTCAAGTTATCGATTATGTATTAAACCTGCTTGTTACCATTACCTTGCTGCAGTTGAATTATTGTCTCCACGGGTGTGTTCTGGATTTTTTTCTTAATGAGGCAATAACTCCTTTTGGTAGTTTATTTTTTAAAAACTGCTCAGTAAGTTATAAATTCTTTAGAACAAGTATAGTGTCTTTGTTTAATAACCAGATTAATTGGCAGATTTAATATAGATTGTTCCAATAATGAAAATATATTCTACCTCTAATAATCAAAACAGTTTACATCTTCAACCAACATAACGGGGAAACAAGGAAGAGCTAGAGGAGTATAAAACATATGCACAAGGGTGCTAATGGCATCTTGATTGGGACTCTGTTGTGGTGTACAAACTTCGTAGTGTAGGTTTATGCAAGTTTAAATTGCTGCAGAGCATCAGTGTTGAGAGTAGTCGGGGTGATGCTCGCTAGTAGTCGGAACTGGAGTTCACAGTTCTGAGGCTGGCACAGAATCTCATGTTCTGGCTACTCTTACCATTGTTGTTTGACAAGGTAAGTTGCCATTCCTTTGCAGTCTGTGGTACACAGCCTGGTCCAGCAGTAAAGATGAATGTCCTATCTTAGAGCTCCCAGTGCCACTTGAATTGTGCCTGAAAGAAAATACCTATAAAGTTATGTTCTTCAGTTTGTGGAAAAACAAGTTATAACTTTGTGCATTGCAGACAGAAGAGTAATCCAGACTTGCTCCGAGTTCCCGAAGCACCCTAAATAACTACCATGTCCTATAAATATGTGCTGGGTAAAATGCTCCCTGGCTGTAAGCATACAGGCTGCTGAAAACTGTTTTCTTTGCCCATGATTTTGCAGTACATTGCACTGCATACAAATAAGTAGTTTTGTGATTAAGCAGTAATTTATGGCAAGTAGCAGAATTTTATTTTTACTCATGGCAGGGGGTTATTTTTTGGTCACAAGGGAGCAGCCTGGGTGACCATAGTCTAAACTGATGCCATTGTACATTAACAAACTTACAACTTTTTTAAGTCTTTTAAATGCCATTGTGTACTGCATGCTTTTGCTTGACACCTCTGTACAGATACATCAGTGGAATTGTATTTGAGATGCACTGTGCTTGCACACAGGATTGAATGCAGCAACTTACCCTGCAGCACATGGATTGCTTATAGTATCTACTGTACCAATATAACCATGAGGTCAGAAAGATGTTTCTTTTAATGGGTAGGATAGGATCATTTTAAAGTTATAGTTTTTTCAGTGTACAAGTGAGTTGATTTGCAGAGGAATTAGCCCTCAGTCCTGTTTTATATTTTCCTGCTTGCAAGTAATGAAAAAAACAATGATTACTAATGTGCTTCATTGTGATTATCAAGTTCAATATTGGCTACCAGTTTCTGCCTCCCAAATGGAGGGTAGAGCATTTGTACCTCAGCATGAAGCTGACTTTCTGTGTTGTGTAGTAATTTGCGTGCATGACACAAGTTCTTTAGCAGTGATATTTGTCTGTAAACAGAATTAGAGTCCTCCAATTGGGTGATACTTGGAATAATTTTCCTGATAAATTTGGCCCAAATCCTGAGTTTTCCATATTTACTGTGGTATTCCTTCATTGGACAAAATTTTCCATACACATGGCAACTTGGTTGTGCCAGACCCCTGTGATCAACAGATGTTTTGTGTTTCACTGTTGCAGTCATCACCTGTGGGTTATCCCTGCTGTGGTAGCCCTCCGCCAACCCGAATACCAGTGTCAGTGTTTTTCTGCATCAGCTGCTGTCAGGTCATCAGTGCTATAAAGGAAGGCAGTTGATGTCATTGCACCAGCCTTTCTTGCCTTGGAGTCCATAGCAGAAGCAGTTCGCAAGTGTGCGACTCGGTCGCTACCAGAGTTTGAATTACAGCTGAAAACGTCTAAAGCTAAGTACCCTGTTGGGGATCCTTTTTTCTTGCACTAACCTTTATCCAAAAAAGTTATTGTCTTGCCTGTGGAAAGCAAATACCACACCGAGACTTCCATTCATACTGCGTCACTTGTTTAGGCCCAGACCACGACGTCCCCCCGTTGCAGGTTCTGTGCCCTCTTTAACGCGAGAACCATTCATCATAGAGCTCTTATTGTAGCCAGGTATTTTAATTTTCCGTCTTCACATTCCGAAATGAATCAGTCATCAGCCAACAATCTGGAGACATTCAGAAAAAACGTAAGGATAAAGATAGAGACAGACCACACAAGGCTAAGCCTTCCAATGACTCTACCGCTAAGCAGATAGTCAGTTCTCTGGACTTCATTGAGGTGCCTTCGCAGCCCCTGATGCCCAGTTCTGTACCTTCGCAGGCCACTACTGAGACCCTTTCGGAGTCCGGTTTGCTGAAGAAATATTCTTCGTTTTCCAAGCCTTTGGTTGTCTCTGCCTTGGTTGGGTCCAGAACCGCAATGCAGGCACCGGCTTCCAAGGAGGTTTTTGCACTACCGAATCTAGACAAAAAACGATGTCTACTCAGAATGCCATTTCTCTCAAACCAATGGATACTCTTGGGCTTAGAGGTAAGGCTACTCCTAGGAAAACTACCTCTAGCCACATTTTACTCCTGCTGCACCACCCCAAGCTCAAATGCTTAAAATGGTGGAGGATCTTATCACCCTTATTAGGGGTAGTCAGGCCACACCTTCTAAAAGGAAGAGAGACCTTTCTCCTGAAGTACTGACAGAACAAGATTCTGATGAGTCTGATTATTCAGATTTTGAAGAGTAACAGCAACCTCTGACTGCTTATGAGGATTCAGATGCAGAGGAATCCATTCCTTCTGCCTCCCCACCAGAAGATCTTTCCTTTGGGGAAACCTTTCACACCTTCAAGGAACATTTCCACTGAGAAACCCAGGACTTCCCTCAGTGTAAGAAAAGATTAAGAGTTTCTAGACCTGCCCCAGCACAAATCCATGGCCATGCCTTCAATCTTAGAGGTGGTTGATGATGTCCTCCATGAATCCAGCTTAACTTCTGATGCCCTCCCACCTGCTCCCAGAAAACCTGACCGGTATTCGAGTACTGGATTCTCTCAAATACCTGTACAGAAATCCTGCTACAGACCTGGAGGTCATTACACAGGGACCAAAAGGAGCCAAGGCTAGTTCTGCAAAGATTTTTATTCCTTCTGATAGGGACCCAAGAGCTCTGCACAGATGAGGTAAAAAAGTATATACCTCTGCAACCTTAGCTGTCAGAGCACTCAACTGTCAGTTCCACATGTTAAAATATCAGCAACACACTTTGGAACTATTAAAACAAAAAATTTCAACCTTTCCTGACTGTGCCAGTTTGAAAGAGTTGGCAGATTTACTGCACTCTACACTGTGGATATGACTCCCGAAGCCAGTGTCAGGATCTGTCTTTAGGAGACATGCATGGTTGAAGGAACAACCTCTCCCTTATGTCAAATCTAAATTACTTGATGCACCCTTGGGTAAGGACTGCTTGTTTGGGGTAAAAGCAGAAGAGGTGCTTAAAAAGATGGAAGACCAAGCAAAATCTACGCAAACACTAAAAGATTTCCTTCAGGTACAGTCTCCTAGGTTCAGCAGGAATTTTCCCTGAAAACACTGGTCCTTTCCTGCACCTGGCAGACAGGGGCAAGGCAAGCCCCGCAGGGACAGACCACCCCGACTCCTATCCCAGGGACAGCAGACAACCAAACAGTGGACCACTTCCACTCCAAAGGCAGGGAGTTCTAAGCCATCCCTCTCTGGGAAAAACTCTCGATGACTCCCTCTCTCCCCCTCTGCCCTCTTCACTCACCAAAAACTAGGAGAAAGGCTCTCCCTCTGCAAAGAAAATTGTCTTTCTGTAACAAAGGACCAATGGGTCTTAAATTTTTCAGGGACACATTCTTCTTCAATGAACTCACAATTCCAAGAGGGTACCCAGACTTGCTTCCAAATCAGTGGGCAGAAGCATTGAAACAAGTCCAAACTCTCCTATCCAAGGGGCAGTAGAACCTGTCCCCTCAGATCAGACAGGCAAAGGCTTTTATTGCAGACTATTTCTTGTTCCTAGAAAAGAGGGCACTTGGCACCCCATCCTGGATTTATCCATTCTGAACACCTTCCTGGTGGTCCCCAAATTCAAAATGCTAACTTTGTAGCAGCTGCTAACTGTGCTGGCAAAAATGCCTGGTTAGTTTCCCTAGAGCTAAAAGATGCCTACCTCCATATCCCCATAAGGGAATCCTGCAGGAAATTCCTTTCACAACACTTTAAGATGTTCTTTGTGTTTCACTGTTGCAGTCATCACACTTGGGTTATCTGCCTGCAGTTAGCTGTGTCGGCCCAAATCCCAGAGTCTTGGGATTTCTGCATCGGATGCTGTCGCTTCTTCCATGATGTCAGGTTGTCAGGGGTATAAAACATGCAGCGGACGCCATTACATCAGCTTTTTTTGCCGAGCGGAGCCCGAAGCAGAAGCAGTTCACAAGTGCCGGTCGGCCGCTACCTGAAATTTTCGTTATTTCAGTTTCAGACCTGAAGTCTTCTAAAGTGAAGTACCCGTTGGGCATCCTTTTTTTCTTGCTCTAACCTACGGCAGAAAAAATTAATTGTCTTGCCTGTGGAAAGCAAATACCTCATAGAGATTTTAATTCTTACTGTGTCACCTGTTTAGGTCCAGACCACAATGTTTCTCGCTGTCGGTTTTGAGCCCTATTCAATGCCCGAACTATTCGTCGTTGGGCTATCTTTGTCACCAAATTCCTTTTGCTGTTGTTCTCTGTATTCCAAAATGGCTTCGATAAGCCATCTGACTACTGACCTTCCGAAAAAATGTAAGGATAGACTGATACAGACCTCATAGGTCCAACACTACCGACGATGCGTCCATTAAACTATTCGCCAGTCCACCGGTACAAAGTTAAGTGCTGTCGCAGCCTCTGATACCCGCTTCTACAGATTCGCAGGCTTTTACTGAGACCCATTCAGAGTCCAGTATGCCGCAAGATGCTTCTTCGACTATGGAACCTGCAGATGTCTCTACCTTGGATGGATCCGGAGCCGCTGTGCAGCCACCAGCATTTGAGGGTGTATTCAGGCCTTCCGATGTTCATATTAAACGGACTGCTTTGTTTCAAACTAAAACTACCGAATTTCTCAGGCCCAGAGTTCGCACTATGCCTAAGAAACAGACGACCAAAGCGCATTCTCAGGCCCCCATGCCACAGAAACAAATGCATAGAATGGCTGAAGACCTTATTACTTTAATTAGGGGAAGCCAGCCTTCCCCCTGTAAGACAAAATTGATTTTCCTTCTGATTCTTCAGATCATGAATCCGATGACTCTGACCCCCCTCTGATTACCAGGACATACCTTTATCTACCTGTGAGGATTCTGATGAAGAGGATTCCATTCTGTCTGCCTCCCCACCAGAGGATTTTTCTTTCAGTGAAACCCTGCATACCCTCGGAGAGCATTTCCGCTGGGAGTGCCAGGACTACCCACAGTCCAAAAAGAGACGCAGGAAATTTTTAAACTTGCCTCAGCACAGACCTCTAGTGATCCCTCCAAGCCCTTATAGCAGTGGCGCTCTCCTTGGTATTTCATAAGGATAGGCTATTCTTGATAAATCCTTCCTTTATGCCAAAAGTGGTTAATGAGTTATCCCTTAACCAATCCGCCCAATTACCTACCTTCTTCCCTTCTCAGCAAACCTATAGTGAGAAGGTACTACACTCCTTAGATGTACACAGATAACTTAGCTTTGGTCTTGTCCAGATAAAACCTATCAGGAAGTCTGATCAGCTATTTTTGAACTTTCATCTAAGGGCTCTGGGTTTACCCATTTCCAAACAGACTATTTCTTGTATTTCAAAGATTAATTGCTTTTGTTACACACTCCATGGAAAGAGTCTACCTTCACCCATGAAAGTCCACTCTAAAAGGGCTGTGGCTCCTAAGGCATTCTTCAAGGGCCCAGATAATGCCTTCCTTGAAGCAGCCACCTGGTGTTATTCTATCTACCTTTACCAAGCACTACAAACTAGATGGCATTGCCAGAGCTGGCTTTGTCAAAGCCATTTTACATGGCTTCATCGAGGGCTTCATGCCTTCAAGGAATAATTGAGCTGAGGTACCAGAAGCGTGAATAAAATAATTTTGCAGTTTCTACTGAGCTCTGAATCGTGTGTTTTTTTTTTTTTTTGTTTTTTTTTGTTTGTTTTTTTTTTGTTTTATTTTTGTTTTTTGGGTTTCAGTTTCCACTCGTGTTTGTGGTTCATTGAGGGCTTCTCTGCTCCTCCCTTCCTCCGTGAACTTTGGCACTATCCCTCAGGTTAAAGAATACTGCAGCAAGTGAATAGAAGGACATAGAAAAGTTGTGTAAAATTTACCATAACCATAGATGTTTCTCTTCACTGTTGCAGTATTCTATCCCTCCCTCCTCCCCCCCCCCGGACTGTTCTACTTGGATGTATTGACCTTCTATATCCTTAGTCTGCATTCCTCCTGGGGCATTTAGTTCTGAGGGTGATGCATGCATATGTCTCTTGTGACCTATGTCTGACAGTAGCCTAAGTGTGACATCCCACGTACCCTGTAGTAGTACATGACTTTTGTATACTGGCCTGGCTGACGTCTGGTCGCCTTTGGGTGGGAGATACTCAGGTTAGAATACTGCAGCAGTGAAGAGAGACATCTATGGTTATGGTAAGATTTTACACAGCTATTCTTTTTTCCTACGGCTTGACGTTTGACCACAAAACTTTTGTGAAAATTGTGCTGAATAGTGTCAGTATTGTGGTTTACAGAGTACCTGCAATACAGACCATAATACTGATTTAAATGTATTCACTTTGAACTGTAGGTAGCTTCATATCCCATGAGTTAAGTGAGTCCGATTCTAAAATGTTTACCCGTAACTTTGTGAGGTATGTGAGAACTGTAATGGACTGAGACTGTGTGTGTCTGTTCTTCCAAAGAAAATGCTTGACAAGTGAACTAAGCTGTACTAAATTAACAAAAATGGTTAGTAACAGTATCTCCTCTGAGAATGGAATGCTTAATGCAGGCGTTCCCCAAGGTTCAGTACTAGGACTAATTAATGCAGGCGTTCCCCAAGGTTCAGTACTAGGACTATTTTTTTCACTCTTAATGGCTTGCCACAGGCTTCACCTCAACACATCTCTGAAATCTCATACTGCTCTGAGACTGAAATTCCAAGCCAAATTGGAAATGGTCTTTTTGTAATAATTTTGTTATTAATCCTAAGAAAGCCAGTGCAAATGCTACTTGCCATTGCTCAAAGTAACTGACCTTCCTACTGTTTCTTTAAAGGATAAACAAGGAAATTTCATCCCTAATGTTACTGAACAAAATGTCTCAGCCTCAATCACCACTCTTACCCTTAGTGTTCACATGGATAAAATCACTGAGTAGTTTCTCGCTTAAAGTTGTGCTGCAGGAATATCCACCTTCACAACTGAAGCCTGCTTCCAAAGCTTGAATATTGTCTACCTCTTTCTTTTGGCTTTTCTCAGTTAGGGGTCGCCACAGCGGATCATCTGTCCGCTCATGATTGGCAGTGGAGTTTTACGGTGTCGAGTTGCCAACCCGGCGCCCAACCTTCCACAGAAGGCCCACACACATGCACACACTCACACCTAGGGCCAATTTAGAGTGTCCAATCCACCTACTGCATGTCTTTGGGATGTGGGAGGAAACCGGAGTACCCGGAGGATACCCACGCAACCACAGGGAGGACATGCAGACTCCGCACAGAAGGCACCCCAGCAGAGAATCGAACCGGAGAACCTCTTGCTGTGAGGCGGCAACGCTAACCCATTGGCATTTAATTCTTCCCCACAGTACTCTGAAGACTACAAGTAGCCAAACATAACATGCAGACTTGTACAACTGACTGATGTATTTGTTCATCATTGTATGTTACAAGTGGCTGTCTGTTACTAATAGAGCTAGAATAGTGCTAAACCTCTCTGCTACTGAGAATTTTTAAAGCTGGCTATCGCCCTCCACTGAAGGTGAAGCTGCCTGTTACTAAACACAACTGTACTCTGAAAAGCAGACAGAATAATCTTACCAAAACCCTGTCCATGTTGCAGAATGGCTTTGGGTGAAAGTCTCCTCCTGGTTGGGTCAACCAATGTTGAATAACCCACTCAGTGAAAACAAAAGCAAGGAAACCTTTAGACAGTCCTCCTGCAGGAAGCCCAGTGCACCTGCATTTGAGACAATGGTTGAAAATAGGATGCAAAAAACAAGACTTCTGTTTCAGTCAAGATAACATAAGGGGTTCCTGAGTTGGATTATTTAACTGCATTGTACATATGTAAATGATTGTCAGCTTGCTGTAAGGAGAATGCAACACAGATGAGTGTGGTGCAGGTCTTCAGTGTAATTGTTATACTAGATGGGTGGTGAAATCAGGTGCTACTTTGTGTCCAAAAATTTTCATTAAACTGTGATTTGTTTTCGCTGCTCTTTAAGCTCAGGTCATTTATTTACTTATTTAACATTTGTTGACTGGGAAAGTCCAATTAGGACAGAGCCTATTTTTAAGCAGAGGCCTGGGGAGATGCTCCAGATGCATGTCATTGGAAAGTTGGAGGAAACCCACACGAACACAGGGAGGACATGCAGATTCCAGACAGAAGGCACTCCAGCTGAGAATCGAACCGGAGAACCCCTTGCTGTGAGGTGACAACATTAACTGCTGCACCACTGCACTGCCCATCATAACTAAAAGGGGTCAACAGACAAGGCCATTTAAGAAATAGTAAATAAACAGTAATTTTAAAATGTGTAAATGTGCATATGTAGACATACTACTGTATAAATGTAATACAGTTTAAAGTTAATCCCACTTCTACATTTTTTGACAGCACATAGCTCTGCAGTGCAGGTCCAACGCACTTTGGAAGCTGTTGCACGAAGTCTGATTGGAATACTGCCTTATTTGAACAACTTGTAGGACTCCCCACTCCACACATCCACCCCCCCCCCCCCAAACACTCTGGAAAGAAAGGGGGCATATAACTGTTATTACTGTAAGGCCTCTTGTAAATTTCAAGCAATCACCAGAGGAAATCCTGTTTTAGGACTTTATAAAACAGAATTGTTAATTCAGTTGCAGAAGCTACTCGTTTGCCTGCTGGATAATACCTGTGGTGACAGAGCTCAAGCTGTTATATTGCCTATAGGACTCTTGGAAACTTTATTTCAAACTTAAAGCTCATGTTCAAAGGTATCTGTATTATTTTTCTGCCTTTTTAGGTATGTTGTCATTCAGGCTTTCACATTAAGTAATGACTGTCTTGGGGAAAAATGAGACAAAAATGTCAGTGACTTCACTTTTTACACAAACACACTTCCTGCTGTGGGGGCTTCAGTAGATAGTGATGATCCAAGGCAGAAGCACTTCCATCTTAAGGAAATAATTTGTTAATGACTTTGGGTTTAAAATTAAAAAATATATATATATATATATATATATATATATATATATATATATATATATATATATATATATATATATATATAAAAGAAATGTCTGCAACAGAACACACAAAATATTTTACTTACCCAAAACATTGACTAAAAAGAGTTCCAGGTGTTAGATGAAGTGGAATATGTCTTCATTACTGTTCAGTCTGTTCCCTTGTCTACCTAGACACACCATTCCAACAGAAAACATAGTACTTGCAGTATTGAAAAGAGAAACCGGTGTTTCTTACTTAAAATGTTCCTGTTATACCCAGTAACTGCATTTAATTTAGGTACATTAAACACCCCTCATATTGCAACATTAAATTTAGTAGGCATAATACAAGTGCCAGAAGGCATGCACTCTGCATCCTGCAAGCATGCTAAATAAGCTTTAGTGCACTTGAAAATATAGCAGTTTGAAGTACCATTTTTATGGACAGCAGATTCACACATTTTAAAGGTGGGACAGACCTTTGCTTAAAAGCAAGAAATGACAAGAGCACAGTATATCTTTAGTCAGAAGCATTGTAATTCAAATGTTTTTTCAACATTTTGCCTTTATTTTTCAATCTCTTGTGTATACTGTTTGCATATTTTGAAAAAAATTCTTTAATTTCAAGTAGAAAGTTTTATATTTAGTAACTTTGAAGATTTATGCCTGATGCTTTACTTAGTAGCTTTATTTTACAGGTACCTATGACTGTAGGGTGACTTAAGGGTAAATGGTTGTGGTCTCAAACTTTTAAACTTAGAAATAGAGGATGTTGGTGCTGTAGTGTTACATTTTACCCCTTCCCACCCCCATTTTGGAAATTGTGTGCACGCGTGCCTGCACAAAATTTTTGTCAAGTTTTAATTGCTGCTGATAACACTGCACTGGAAGGCCCTACACTGCGCAAAATAAATTGTCAAGTTTTAATTACTGCTGGTAACACTGCATTGAAAGGCCCTACGTTTATCTGAGGGAGGCGAAATCCTGGTAAGTCTGTTACTAACTCTGACCTTTAGCTTTGTAGTTTAAAGCTAATTTGGGTGTGATGTATCCTGGCTATTACCCAAGGCAGCAGTGCATGTTAACTGTATACCATTGAGGCCAATTGGCCTTTAATCCAGTGGTACCAGTAGTGGGGGTTCAACCCTCTACTTTGATGCTGATTCTATTGCACAGATATTAATGGCTTAAGTGTGGGAGTTAAAGCCTGTAGACCCTTTCCATCATAGTATGAATTGTTTTTTTCCCTTGTAGGTGCAGCCTGGCCAGACAACAATACTGGCCTGAAGTGAGGTACCTTATTCCAAGAAGCTTTCCATTCACATTCTTAAGGCAGTGATTTCTGTTGGATAAATATACTGTGCTTATGCATGCTGTTCTTATTTTTTGCTTGGATCTCAGCATTAGACTTGTTTTTCTGCAAAGCAATTCATAAGTTTCATACAGAGGCAAGAGCTGCATCAAACATGTCTGATGTGGGCCATAGTGTCCTTCAGAGCATTAGACATGTATGTCATGAACCGTTGTTTATAGAGTCAGCTTTGTATAGGCTGAAAGTTAGACAAGGTGCAGACAAAGCTCCACTTGCAGAGTAATCAGTTCATAGATTCATAGGTGTGTACTTGGCTAATGGCCCTGAAGCCTTTACAAGCCTAGCCTGTGAGATTACCCTGGCATCGTTCCACCCGACCTTCGTTCCCAGTTCCTTTGTTGAGTAGAGCCACTGGAGTGATCCCCAGGGTGAATTTTCTATTTCCCATCCACTCGTCAAGATTTTTCTTGAAGAGGGCCACTGAGGTGCTCTGTTTGACATGTATGGGAAGTCTGTTCCATAACATGGGCAATCTCTGGGTTGTGAACCTGTCCCTCCAGCATGTTCTGTCGATTGCGGCAATGAGGTTGATGTTTCTGGAGCATGTGGTGTGGAGGGATTGTGATTGCTTTAGATGTAACATTTCTAACAGAGGTGGGTCAGACATGGTCTGTAAGTCAAGCAGAGATCGCCTCTAAGTAGGCGATATGAGACGAGAAAATAGTTGGAGTTTTTTGAGTCTTGAGTCTGTCCATATAGGACAAGTGTTAAAGGCCTAGGATCCTTTTTGTGATGTACTTTTGCAGCCACTCCAGTTGTTGCAGGTTTCTAGTGAGGTACATGCCAAATGAGGCATTGTACTCTGACCTGATGAGGGAAGAGTAGAGAGAGACCATGACCTCTTTCTTCTCGGATGCAAAATCCTTAGTAATGAGATGTGCCACATAGGACTTTCTGACCACAGTGGCAATGTGGTGGTCAAAAGAGAGGTTGCTGTCTTGCTGTCAACCTGTGTTCCCAGATCTCTTGTAATGCTTTCTGCGTTCATTGGACTACCATTGATGTGGTAATTCTTGGGAACCGGGTTTTTCCCAAAGTGGATGACTGCACATTTTTTGGCATTGAGCTTAAGACCATAGTTCCAACACCAGTCATTAGTCTCAGTGAGGCCTTTCTGTAGGATGTCAACATCACTTGGGGAGTTAGTAATAGCTCCCAACTTGCAGTAGTCTGCAAACTGTCAGCCAGAGTCCCTACCTGTTGGACTGGACTTCAGAGAAGTAGATACCAAACAGGAGAGGACCCAGGACTGAACCATGTGGAACAAAGTTGTCAAAAACATTCTTATTTCAAGTGAAAATTAATGCTTTTGTTTCTACAGAGTGCTTGTGTAAATCACTACCCAACTGCTCTGTTTCTGCCATAAGAGTTGTGGTAAAACATAAAAGTTTCTACCAAGACTGGTCTTGCCTTTTGGTTGCCTTTTTATTAACTAGAAATAGCTGCTACTAGTTTCTAGAGCCATATATGCTTTCACCAGTGCCACATGGTGCCAGGCTTGTTCTGACACAGCAGCCCAGCTTGTTTTTCATACATTGTTAAGGTGTTGTATACATTTACACAAATGTAGGCATTAACTTGACATGATGAAATTGCTTTCATTGAAAGCAGCTGGAAATGGGAGGACTGTAGAATGTTAAGGTTTTTTAGTGTGAAGGCCAGAAAAGTCGTAGTGGAACACTTGTGTGCAAGATGGATTATGGAGTATTACCTATCACGTCTTGGGCCTCCTAAAGCTAGCTGATAAACATGAAGAGCATACCTCAATTTATACTTGCTTCCTGGTGAAGTCGCATTCTAGGTCAGAGCACTTGTTTGAAGTCCATACTCCTTTTTCACAAATGTGTTCTTATGGAATGCTTTGCCTGCACAGTTAAGTCTCCAGACATATCTTCAGTAGCTCTGCAGTATTTTTTAACCCTTATTTAATAAACGGTTTACTATTAAATGTTGGAAACCACATCGGCCAGCGGCGCGAAACGAAAACTTAAAACCATTTCGGATGCGAAAACCGCACGAAACTCGGCGACGGGCGTTTACGGCGCGCAACACCTCCACACCCATGCTACCATGGGTGGGGATGGGATTTTTTTTGCCACAGCATCTGGGCGTCGTCGGTGTAGTGGCGTTCGCAGTTCAGCGTTCGACGTCTGGCCACACAAAACGGGATCGACAATTTGATAGTAAACCTAATAAACATTGTCTACAGCTTTTAAAACATTTTAGCTCCTCAATGTGGTGGTTGATTTCTGCCTTCTGCCATGTCCTCTTAAGGTTCTGTCATGCATGTGACGCTCCAACACTGGCCCAGTAATCAAGGAGCCTCAATCCTCACCACTGGCATCAACGGTGGGGAACATACACACTAGGAGGGATGACAAGTACACACAGTAAAGTGCAATTTCCCTTAAGAGCACACAGAGACCACAGTCAGCCTGGGGCTGGTTTCTCTCTTTCTCCAGATCCCCAGTAAGATTCCCCACTGGCACAGCTATAGAGTTGAGTCCTTAGCCAGGATGCCAAGTCCAACAACACTTTCTGTCCTACCAGTGCTTTGTGTCCCTGCCCAAGTAGCTGATGCACACTGTTGGAGATTTGTTTTACACACACACACACACACACACACACACACACACACACACACACACACACTTTGAAAAGGCTGGCACAGACTGTAAGGTAGCTATCACTGCCACCAGAACCCCTTATCAGCTACTTTAAGGCCTTTAAAGGGTGTCCAATCTTACGGTGTTATGTTACTATTGATCCTTACTGAATCTAAAAGAAATTACTGTACCTTAGTTAACTTACTTACAGCAAGGCAAGACAGATGTGGTGAGTGGATGTTTCCAGCAGATGCTGCCAGGTCAAATACAGACTTCACTGTCTCTGTCTCTGAGTTCTTAAATTAATTTCTCAAATATTGCTGCTGGGATACTTGCAGCATGACATCACTTTTTATCACCCGACTACAGTTCCCAGGCTCAACAACCATTGCTAGAAACTGCTAGCATTTAGCATCTCCCTGTGAAAATGCATAGCATTCAGATGTTTGCAACTGCTGGAAGACAAAACAATAAAACACTTAAAATACAATGCAGAAGTCTCCCTAGTTTTAGACATCCTTTCCCCCTTGCTGCACTGAAACTGAAAGATAACATCTGATATTGTTAATCCTCGTTCATTCCTTACGTATGGGTATCTGTTCCGACGTCGGAACAGAGCCGGCCATCTTCCAAGCTCACGTCCGCTACAGACTCTCGAGCTAAACTCTTACCCAGAATTCCCCTCTCCCTGTTACCTCAGATTTTGTTTGCCGTGTCGCCATTCGGTCGTGTCAAGCAACTTCTCTTGAGCCAAGTATAATAATTTGTCGTACTACTCTAAAACAACTTTTTCTCTCAGAAAAGTTTCTAAATTGTTTCCTCTTACCTTATTGCATTTAGCGACTATCCGTTCTTGAAACTTTCAGTCTTTTTTTACCGCGAGGTTTTTTCTTATACCATCGTTGGTAGACCCCTTTTCTTCATTGCCTTCGGGTATTTCTTGTACCATTGCTGGTATTCTTTCTGATTTCCTTCTTTCCTATCATGGCAGATAAAAAAGCTAGTCCAGGATTTAAGAGATGTTCAGATTGTGGCCATAAATTGCCTACTTCAGATGCACATTCTCTGTGTCTCCATTGCTTGGGTGTGCTTCATTTATCAGTTGATCCGCCCTGTATAATTTGTAAGAACTTTTCTAACAGGACGTTGATTGAGAGGAAAAATAAATTGTTACTGAAGGGGCTACTCAAATCTCCTTTTTCAGAGGCTATTTCTGGGTCGAAGGTGTCAACCCCTCCCAAGATCCCATAAGAAAAAGACTGATGATCATTCAAAGGCCAAATCTCTTCCTTTGTCCCTGGCTGGGGACTCCCACTAACCAAGACCAAAGAAGGCTAAGCTTTCTACTTCGGATCTGACTCTTTTGGCTCCAGCGCTTTCTGTGCCCAGACCTTCGGCACCAAAGCCATTGGCGCCATCTGTGAGTTCGGCACTGACTAGCATGCCCTTTACCGTATCGGTAGCGAGGGGCTCCTCTGTTCAGACCTCTCTACCGGCACCAACTATCCAGTCGGTGCAGACTGTAACCACATCAGATCCGACACCTTACTCAGAACTGACTACTCAGTTATTGACACCGATTTTATCGGTCCCAGCCTCTGCACCGACAACCACTTCGGCACCAACCTTATTGTCTGTGCAGACCATGTCTTTGGCACCGGTGATTTCCTCAGTGCAGACATCTGTAGTTCAGTCTCTTACGACCCCGTTGTTTTCAGTGCAGACTGGTGAGGTGGGCACCGAGCTTGTCCCATCAGTGGATAGATCTGACTTTCCTTCAGCCGTGTCCGTGAAATCTACTAGAAGCCTCTCTGAACACGACGTGTTGCATCTTGTGGATCAAGTGCTTTTGGTCAGAGGTATCCTGCCCCCCAGGACCTATCCTTCCTTGGGAGGTGATCACACTTTGCCAAAGACCCCTACTTATTCTCCTCCTTCGTTGCCTTTGAAGCCCCTTGATATAGCACAGTCTTCCCCCTCTACAGGTCCCTTTATGGACCTCACTAAGGAACCGCAGTTGCCTTTGTGGCAGGAGACTTTTGCTACTACCCAGGATGTCAGCTGTGGCGTACATAATTTGGTGTTTCACAGCTATCCGGGGACTCCAAGTCGGCAGGCTGATCCACTTAGGGGAGGGGTGACCCCTGTCCTGGACACTCACCCCTCTTCAGGTGGATCGGCCTTCCAACTAATGGAGAAGGCTTTGGCATCTGCTGGTGATACTGTGCTGTCAATCTTCCCGCCCTCCTCTGGACAGCAGTGTACACAAGTCGTTCCTAGCGGACACCAGGCGCAAGGGCCACAGGATGTACTCCCACAGGAAACCCCTTTTGCGTTGTCTTCTTCAGCTTCTCCCTCTGAGGAAGTTCATCGAAAAAGCTCATGCAAGAGGAAGCACATGGACTCCACAGAGAAGTCCCTTACTGAAGACACAGACTTTGATGATGGGGAAGGGTCCCCTCGCTCACCGTCTGAGGTATCCTTTGGTGATATCCTCGAAATCCTTAGAGAGGTGACTAGCAGCCCTCTGACCCAACCTCTGAAGAGTCTGTGTTCCTGCAGGCCTTTCGCGTCCGGCCCCCTACCTCCTGGGTTACTCCACCTGCCGACGAACTGGTCCGGCTCGTTGTGCAGCATAAGTGGAAGGCTCCTGACACCATTGAGGCCATTCCCCAGAGGCCAGATAAAGTTTTGTCCACTCCTGCTACTGACCCCCATTAGTGCAAAGGTCTTCCTGTAGATGCTCTGCTGGTGGCGGCCGCGACCAAGAAGAACATCCTCCCAACAAAGAGTTACGGGCTCTGGACAGAATAGGGAAGCGTACTTTTGCATCAGTGACCTTTGCAATCAGGTCCCTGAATTATGACGCACTTTACCAGGTTTGAAAGGGATTTAGTATCTGAGCTCTGAAACTTTGGCGGGTGCCATGTCTGATGAGGTCCGTGACAAAGTTGCCTCTCAGCTGGCTCTGTATCAAACTCCTCCATGCGCTTGATATCGCACGCATCAGAAGGAGCAGCTAGGGCAGCGAGTTCAGGCGTTGTTTTGAGATGGTATGCCTGGATGCCCTTATGCAATTTTACGGAACCCTTCAAGGCTTCCTTTCTCAACGCTCCCATCGAAGCCTTTTCATTGCTTGGACCCAAGGTTAAAAGCACACTGGCCAGATTGTGAACAGGATGGTAAGACCCTTTCTGCCATGGGTGTCCGTTATTCCCCTCAACGTGCTTTCTCCAGAAACCAGAAGAGTGGGACGATATGGTACAAAATGTCTCGGGGTCCTTTCCCTGACACGCAGACAGAGTTCTCCCCTAGAGGCAGAGGAGAAAACTCACAGGGAAGACGCCCCTTTCGGGGCAGAGGGGGTCCGCATAGCCTCTGTTCCAGGGACTCTTTTCCTAGTCAATCCTACCAGCGCTCCTGAAGAGCGGCCCAACTCCTTTCCCCTGGAGGTGGTTGGGGGTTGTTTCTCCTTGTACCCTTCTGCCTGGCTAACCATCACCACCGACTCTTTGGTACAAAGGATAATAACCAGAGGTTACCATATTCCCTTCGATCTTTGTCCTGCCCCCCCCCAACAAACTTACCCAACGTTCCACCCAGTCAAAGGGAAGAAGCAGCACTAGAGATAGCAAAGCTGCTAAGAAAGACAGTCATCCAAGTAATCCCTCCAGACCAGATAGGATCCGGATTGTACTCTACTATTTTTGGTGCCGAAGAAAACCGGGGACTGGAGACCAATTTTGGATCTCAGTGTATTGAACAAGTTTGTAACAGTACAGAAATTATGGATGGTCACAATACAGTCTATCCTCCCGCGTTTGGAAAAAGAAGATTGGATGTGCTCTATAGATCTTCAAGATGCGTACTACCACATAAAAGTGGACAGGCCATCAAGAAGATTTCTGCGTGTCCGTGCGGGAGCCAGTCACCACCAGTTCAGAGTACTGCCCTTCGTCCACTCTACAACCCCCAGAGTGTTCACAAAGTGCATGGCAGTCATCACAGCTCACTTGCGACTACAAGGATTGCAGGTGTTTTCATACCTAGATGACTGGCTCATCTCCACCCCCATCAGACATCTATTGGAAGAAACCCTGCCATACTCTCTCCTTGCTGCAGAAAGGCTAGGCATAACCATAAACTGGCAAAAATCCAATCTCACCACATCTCAGTCCACAGAATTCATAGGGGTCATATTGGATACAAAGAATTGCAGAGCATCAATTCCAGAGCACAGAATTCTAAGGATAAAGCAACAACTGATACCAATCCTTTCAAGGGAGAAATCCACAGCTCACTCTGTCCTACAGCTGTTGGGTTCCATGGCAGCCTCCATCACCATTGTCCCCCTGGCCAGGTTTCACATGAGGCTTCTACAATGGCTGCTGCTCACCCAATGGTATCCTTTTCAACTTCCTCTTTCAGCCAAGATTCAAGTAACTCACAGGTGCAAACAGGATTTAAATTGGTGGATGACCCACAACCTGTCACAGTGGTCTCGCCCCTTCTCCCCCCAGCAGCCCAAGGCTACAGTGACCACGGATGCTTCCCTGATGGGGTGGGGCGGGCTATGTCAGGGTCACAGTCCAAGGCACTTCGTCCGAATTGGAGGTCCAACTGCATATAAATGTTCTTAGGGCTGAGGGCGGTACATCTGGCGTCGCAAGCATTCCATCCCCTGCTGCCGTCTGGGACTATTGCGATGCAATCAGACAACATGGCAGTGGTCTGGTACATCAACAAACAGGGTGGAACCAAATCTTACTGCCTCTGTCGAGAGGCCATGAGGATATGTCAATGGGCAATGGCCATGAGGATATGTCAATGGGCAATGGCTACCAGCCGTTTTTCTTTTAGCAACGCACATTCCCGGGAGTTCCAATGTGATAGCAGACACTCAGCAGGTGCATTCTACAACCTTATGAGTGGTCCCTGAATCCCTTGATAGTGGCGGAGATCTTCCACCGCTGGGGTCATCCTTGCTGCAACCTCTTTGCATCCCCGACCAACTACAAATGCAGCAACTACTTTGCCCTAATTCCCCCTCCAGGACAGTTACTCAGGGACGCTCTAGTCCACGATTGGCCCTCTGGTCGTCTTTATGCATTTCCACCTCTGCCCCTCATTCTCCAGTTTCTGAAGAAAGCCCGTCGGTTGAAGAGCAAGGTGATCCTCATAGCACCATATTGGCCTCGTCAGATTTGGTTCCCCTTCATTTGGCCTCACCTGCTAGATCAACCTTGGATTCTCCGTCCAACTCCGGGGTTGATCTCCCATCCACAGAATCTGATTCATCCCAACTTGGACAGCGTGAAGCTCACAGCTTGGCTCCTCCAATTCCCTTGATTGCCAGGCAGAATGGTCTTTCTTTACCAGTACTGGACATTCTTATTGCATCTCATAAGTCTTCCACTAGAATTACTTATCTAAGCAAGTGGAAAAGATTTACCTGTTGGCTGAAAGAAAGGCAAGTAGATCCTTTTTCAGCACCAGTGTCGATAGTACTAGAGTATCTAGCCGATCTATTTCAGTCAGGTCTATCGGCCTCTACCATTAGAGTTCATTTGGCTGCAATATCTAATTTCCATGAGGGTGTCCAAGACTCCTCTCTTGCGTCTCACAAATTATGCAAGACCTTCATAAAAGGTGTGAATCATCTGAAGCCCCCTTTTAGAGAACCTATTCAACCATGGGACCTGTCATTAGTTCTACAAGCTCTGACAATGTCACGTTTCGAACCAGCTTCTTCATGCGACCTCAAATATTTGTCATGGAAAACCTTGTTTTTGGTAGCCATTAATTCTGCCAGACATATCTCTGAGCTTCAAGCCTTATGCATAGTGTCCATACTTGATTTTTCATAGAGATAGTGTCTTTGAGAACTAATCCTTCCTTTCTGCCAAAAGTGATTTCTGAAATGTCCATTAATCAAACCATTGAATTGCCAGTTTTCTTCCCCAATCATTCAAAGGAGAGTATTGCCTACATACCCTAGATGTTTACAGGCAAATTTGCTTCTGCTTGAATAGGACTAAGGCCTCTCATAAATCAGATCAGTTATTTTTGGCCTATTCTGGACCTAGATTAGGATTGCTGTTGCTAAGGTCACATTGGCTAGATAGTTGAAAGACCTTGTGACCTTTATTTATACACAACGTAATATTCCATTACCAACTACCATCAAGGCTCATTCGACAAGGTCGGTGGCAACTTCTGCTGCCTTCCATGCTAGAGCTTCTTTACATGGCATCTGTGCAGCTGCAACTTGGGCTACGCCTCATACCTTCATCAATCATTACAAATTGGATTTAGCCTCCAGGGGGAAGAGCATCTTTTGGTTCTATGGTGCTCAGGAATGTCCTTCCATGAGAGCCTCCCAGAAATAGAGGTAGCTGGGGACTCTGTCCCATATGTAAGGAATGAACGAGGATTAACAATATCAGATAAAGAAGTTATGTCTTACCATAACGTTCCATCTGTATTGTTGATCCTCATTCTGTCATTACGACCCTTCCCCCTCCTGTGGCTTCTAGTGGATCTCACCATCCAGTTCTTTTAGGTCATTTGACCAGAGGTAGCCTCTACCTTCTTTTGACTTGCAAACTCAATCTGAGGTAACAGGGAGAGGGGGATTCTGGGTAAGATCTTATTTCGAGAGTTTGTAGCTGACGCGAGCTTGGAAGATGGCTGGCTCGGTTCCGAGGACGGAACCGATACCCATACATAATGACTGAACGAGGATCAACAATACAAATGGAACGTTATGGTAAGACATAACTTCTTTATCTGTTTTATGGTGCAGTTACAAAATAATAGTTTATATACATTTCTGATCTTTTCCAGGAGGGGTACACTGGATACATCTTTAAGCTCAGTACTATAAAAACCCTTTTCACACATCCTTCTGTACCTGCAGTTTGATATACATATAACATACAGTTCTAATGCATTTGTAACACAAGCATATGAATCATGTTAACATTCAGTACTGACATATCATTTACAAAATTCCAGATAACTAGGCTGAAAATATTTCCTTTTGTGACCATGCAGGATAGCCAGATTGCATGCCCTTTAACTTTTTTTTGCACATCCTTGTACATAATATTTTCCAACTTTGATCAGTGTTTCTACATTGTCTTCTGTGTACTGTGCATCACTCCATAGTAGTGTGACTGTAGTTGAATTTCTCTTGATTTTATATGAACCTTGCTCTCTACTGACTTTTTGTTTTGTATGCTGTTTTGCTGCTTCTCCTGTTTGCCACAGTGATCATGCCCTGTTTGTTCCCCTACAGGATGAGAACTGATAATCTGATGTTAATCTTCTTTCCAGTCATCACTGATGGGTTTGGTTTCGAGCCCTCTGAATCACGTCTGCCTATTACAAAGCTCGCGCCAGCCAGAAAATCTCTCGAAGTCTCTACCCAGAATGCCCTTCTCCCTGTTAACCTTTGCCGCATAGCCATAAAGCCACGTTTCAGCCGAGCTCTCAGCTAAGTGAAATCTTTTTTGATACTTATGTAAAATTTTTGGATAGCTTCTTAGTTTACTAAACCATTAGTATTGCTAGTGTCGTTTCTTCTGTCTAACCTTATTTTTCCGCTCTACCCGTTGTTACCATTGGTAAACGTCAAGTACCATTGTTGGCACTGCCATTTCCCTTACCCTTGTGGTATTTCTTTAATACCATAGCTGGTATTGTTTCTCCTGTTTAACCTGTTAGCTTTTATCTTTATTCAGGTGCCTCCCTTTCTTCCATGACGTGGTGCATCTTGTAGACCAGCTGTTGGTAGCCAGGGGGATTCCCTCACTTTCTAAGACCCATCTACCTGCAGGACTTGGGTTGCCTTGCTCACGGACTCCCATCTTACACTCCTCCTTTGACCATCTCTGTTCCGAAGCCTTCTGCTCAGACATCCTTCTTGGAGCACATCCCCTCGACGCTTACGGTGCATTTCACTCTGTCTCCGAGTTTGTCCCTTTGGTTTTCGCTCCCGCCAAACTGGTCCTTCCTCAATCTGGGGATTGGGGGACGGGTGTGTTGGCCTGGGGTACGGTGCCAACTCTCTCCTCTGTTCCTTCCTCGGCGCCGATGGCTGCTTCTGCGCCGATCCTGCTTGAGGCTCCATCTGTGGGGGCGGGTCCATTGGAGCATGATGTGACCCCAGTCCCGAGGTTGTCTTTCTCTTTTCCGGGCTCCCATCCCTCTTCGGGCTGGCCTGACTTCCTCACAGTGGAGAGGGCTCTTGCTTCTGGCAGCACTCCTTTGATGTCGGAACCCCAGTTTTCACCCTGTGAGCTACAGCTGTCACAGACCACACCCCTGGGACACTGGGCAGAGCAGCCGCAGGACACCCCTGTTCAGGGTACCCACTCTTGCGAGTCCTTCTCAGAAACTCCCACTGGGGAGCCCCCTCGAAAGAAAACATGCAAGAGGATGCACGTGGACTCACCTGAGGAGTCATTAACGGAAGACATGGATTACGATGATGGTGAAGGGTCCCCACGGTCACCTCCTGATGATGTCTCCTTCAGAGACATCTTGGAGATGTTAAAGCAGAGGGGTGACTGGAAGCCCTCCAACCCTTCTTCTGAGGAGTCCATGTTCCTGCAGGCTTTTCATGTCTGCCCTTCTACCTCTTGGGTGACCTCACCTGCTGAAAAGCTCATCATGCAGCACTCGTGGAAGAATCCTGATTCTATTGAGGTGATCCCCGGAGACCAGACAAAATTCTTTCCGCTCCCGAGGAGAACCCACAATGGTCCAAAGGGTTACCAGTTGATGCTAGGGTGGTGGCCATGGCCACGGAAAGGGACTTGGCTGAGGAAAGTCCCACTGTCCACCCGCCTAACATGGAGTCCTGGGCGGTGGACAGACTTGGGAAGCATGTTTTTGCATCTGTGACCTTTGCTGTACGATACCTGAATTATTTGGCACATTTTACGATGCTCCAGAGGGACCTTATCTCAGAACTCTCTGGGACACTCGCAGGGCATATGTTTTTCGTGTTTCACTGTTGCAGTCATCACATTTGAGGTATCCTGCCAGGGGTAGCCCTCAGTCGGCCCGAATACCAGAGGCTTGGTATTTCTGCGTCAGTTGCTGTCGCTCCAGGACTGATGTCAGGTCATCAGTGGTATAAAATCCGGCAGCCGACGCCATTACATCAGTCTTTCTTGCTGAGGAGCTTGAAGCAGAAGCAGTTTGCACGAGTGCTGGTCTGCCGCTACCTGAGTTTTCGTTTCCGAATTGAAGTTGGTCTTCTGAAGTTAAATACCCCGTTGGGGATCCTTTTTTCTTGTTCTAACCCAATGTCAGAAAAAGTTAACAATTGTCTCGCTTGTGGAAAGCAAATACCACACCAAGACTTCCATTCTTACTGCGTTCCCTGTTTAGGCCCAGACCACGACGTTCCTCATGGTCGCTTTTGTGCTTTGTTCAGCACCAGAACTATACGTCGTCGGGCCCTTATTGTAGATAGATATTTTCACTCTCAGTCCTCTAATTCCGATATGCCTTCGGTAAGCCATCCGACTACTGATCTTCCAAAAAAAGTAAGGATAAAGACAGACCATACAGGTCCAAAACTGCCGACGACGCTTCTGCTAAGCTAGTAGTCAGTTCTCCAGTTCTCAGTGAGGTGCTTTCGCAGCCCCTGATGCCTGCTTTTGTGGATTTGCAGGGCGCTTCTGAGACCCTTTGAGTCTGGTATGGCGCGAGACTCTTCAACTAAGGATCCTGCGGATGTGTCTACTTTGGGTCCAGAGCCTCTGAGCAGGCACCAGCTTCCGAGGAAGTACTTCACACTACCAATACTCGACACAGACTGACTTCTTTCACATCTTCAGTTCTTTCTAAAACTACCGAGTTTCTAAGGTCAAGGGTACGAACTACGCCCAAAAAAATGACGACTCAAGCTCAGGCACCTCCTTCCTTGCCTCAATCTCAAATGCTTAAAATGGCAGAATACCTTATTATGCTTATCAGGGGAAGTCAGGCTACCCCTTCCAAAAGAAATAGACTTATCCCCAGTAATTTTATCTGAACACGAGTCCGATGAATGTGATGCTTCTGAATATGAAGATTTGCAACCCCTGTCTGATTATGAGGATTCTGATGCAGAGAAATCCATTCCTTCTGCCGCTCCACCCGAGGATTTTTCATTTGGGAAACCCTTCATACTTTAAGGGAGCATTTCCAATGGGAATGTCAAGACTATCCTCAATCAAAAAAAAGAGACTCTGGGAATTCTTAGATTTACAACAGCACAGACCTTTGGCCATTCCTCCTGTCCTGGATGTTGTGAATGATGTATTTTTATGGAATCCGTTTTGACTCCTGACACCCCTACTCCTGCTCCAAGGAAACCTGACGGGTATTAGAGTCTCTGACTCAAATTTCTTTTCAAAAATCCTACTACTGACCCAGAGGTAATCTCTCAAGGACCTAAAGGAATTAAAGCAACTTCAGCTAAGAATCCCACCATCTCAGACAGGGATTCCCGTGCTTTAGAGAGATGGGGTAAAAAAGTATACACCTCTGCAACTCTTGCTATTAGAGCACTAAATTGTCAGTTCCACATGTTGAAATAGCAGCATACCATGGAACTCCTCAAACAAAAAATATTTTCCTTTCTTGCTTGTGCAGAAAGTAAAGAATTCTAAGAGCTAATGCATTCTGCAAGTCAAGTTACTAGCACACCTTGCAATGTGTCTTTGACGCCCTAGAAGTGTCTTGCAGGGCAGCAGTCACTGGTTCTGTCCTTGGAAGGCATGCTTGGCTTAAGGAACAGACCTTGCCAGACCATGTCAAATCCAAATTATTGGGCGCACCATTGAACAAAGACAATTTATGTGGCACCAAGGCAGAAGAGGTCTTCAAAAAGATGGAAGAAAAAGCTAAATCTATGCAGACTTCTTAGAGGTCCAGCCTCCAAGGTTCAGTAGGCATTGCCCCTCCAAGAACTGGTCCTTTCCTGCCCTCGCCAGCCCAGCTCAGCCCAGACCCATGGGAGGCAGACCCCCCCCCCCCAGACAACAGCCCCAGGGAATGCAGAGGTTCATGGCTTCCTGCATCTTACTCATTCCATATGCCAGACTGCATATGAGGAAACTACAATGGTACCTAAAAAGCCTTTGGTGTCAACACTGTCAAGACCTGGAAACTCTGATACCAATGATACCTTGTCTAACGAAAGATTCTTTGGTGGGCAGCAGCTTGCAACCACAACCAGGGACTTCCCTTCTCACAACCTCACGCCGGCAAGACCCTCACCACAGACTCATCAGACTATGCCTGGGTTTCACACCTGGACGGCAGGTGCATTCGGGGCCACTGGAGCCCAAATCAAATACATCTGCACATCAATCAAAAAGAGATGTTCGCTGTTCTGTATGCCCTGCCAGCCTTCAGACCCCTACTCTCCCCAGGACCTCTACTGATCAAGACAGGCAGCACCACAGTGATGTGGTATATCAAGAAACAGGGAGGGACACACTCTTATCCTCTCTACAGGCTCGCCATGACCCTTTGGCACACAGCCTCAGCCATGCAGCTACACCTGCTAGCACAATTCCTGCCAGGCTCTCTAAACTCTCTGGCAGACAACTTAAACAGAAACCGCAGAACCTTCAACCTTGTAACCCAGAAATGGGGCACCCCGAAGGTCAACCTCTTTACCTCCCACTTCAGTCAGCTCAGAAATTTCTGCAACAGGGAACTTCACAGCAAGGCCTGGAAAGTAGATGCCCTATCCTTCCAGGGACCTCGCGGATCCCTTCAAGTCTTCCTTTCTGAATGCTCCCTTCAAAGCTTTGTCCCTTTTTGGCTGCAAAGTGAAGGACACGCTAGCCAGGTGCAAACAAGATGGAAAAACCCTGTCTGCCGTAGGCCTATGGTTTTACAACCCTCAACGTACCTTCTCCAGGAATAAGAGTGGTGGGAAAATGTGGTATAAGAAATCTCAGGGTCCCTTCCGTACCACACATGGTGATGATACTCCCAGAGGCAGAGGGGGGTAACAATTCTGGAAGACACCCCTATAGAGGAAGCTGAGGTCCTCGCAACCAAGGCTCCATGGACTCCTCCCCTGGACAGCCTTATCAGCGCTCCTGAGGGGCGGCCCAATTGCTTACCTCTGGAAGCAGTCGGGAGTAGTTTCTCTGTGCACCAAGCTTCCTGGCAATCTATCACCACTGATCTTTGGGTGCAGAACATTATCACCAGAGGTTACACCATTTTCCTTTCTTGTCAGCCAAAATTTCTAAGAAGACTTGCCAACGTTCCACCCAGTCAAAGGGAAGAAGCAGATTCAGAGATTATTATAAAGCTGACTCGAGTCATCCAACCAGTCCCACCAGACCAGCGTGGATCCGGATTTTACTCCAGATTCTTTAGTGCCAAAAAAGACTGGATTGGAGACCCATTTTGGATCTCAGCAGTTTAAACAAGTCTGTCACCCAAACCAAATTCCAGATGGTCACGGTTTAGTCCGTCCTTCCCTTTTTATGCGGATTCTGTAATGGCTACTGTGTCAGTTGTTCCGAAAACTGTCCTCCCCTGGGTTACAAGATTCGAATAACCAACTCCTGCAAACAGGACCTGCTTTGGTGGATGAGGCCAGACGTAGATCTTTGGAGCCGCTCATTTCAACCCTCCCATCCCACAGCCGTTGTGACCACGGATGCTTCCCTGATCAGGTCGGGGGGCCATTTCCAGGGAAAGACTGCCCAAGGCACATGGTCCATCTCAGAGGCCCACCTGCATGTCAGTGTTCTGGAACTGAGAGCTGTGCTGTTAGCATTGCAGGCCTTCCATTCGGCTCTCCCTTTTGGGACAATTGCAGTTCAATCCGACAAGTCAGTGGTCTGGTACATCAACAAGCAAGGAGGAACCAAATCCTACCCCTTATGCCGAGAAGCCATGAGAATTTGGCAGTGGGCGACAGCTTCCAACCATTTTCTGATAGCAACACATATCCTGGGGAGCTCCGGGATTTCGGACAAACTGAGCAGATGCATCCTCATGCCCCATGAGTGGTCCCTCAACCCCGAGGTGGCTTCTGTAATCTTCAGCCACTGGGGCCAGCCTTGCTGTGATCTTTTCATTTCCCCATCAAATAGGTGCAGCAGCTACTTCACCCTACTTCCCCCAGAGGGGGAGTTACAGAGGGACTGTCTGATCCACGACTGTCCCACGGGACTTCTCTACGCCTATCCTCCCATAATTTCTAAAGAAAGCTCTTTGAGATGCAAGGTGATCCTCATAGCCCCATTCTGGCCTTGACAAGTTTGGTTCCCCTTTCTTCGGACTCACCTAGTATACCCACCGTGGATTCTGGACCTTGTACCAGATCTGATTACGCATCCCCAAGGGTTAAGTCTCCCGAACCTCTCCAGCATCAAGCTGACAGCTTGGTTTCTCCACTTCCACTAGTCGCCAGGCAAGCTAATCTCTCCTCCCCTGTTCGAGACATCATTCTGGCCTCTCACAAACCATCCACCAGAAGACTATATCAGGATAAATGGAAAAGGTTCACCATCTGGTTCAAGGATAACATGCTAGACCTGTAT